>NC_069499.1:30234874-30307374 GCF_027579735.1 Bombina bombina | reverse complement strand
AGAAGTGCACTCTCAGGACTTTCACAACAAACGGAGTTACTTTATTTGTAACGTTGTCCTGAGAGTGCACTTCTTTTTTGGCTGATATATATATTTATATATATATATATATATATATATATATATATATATATATATATATATATATATATATATATATATATATAATTTTTGTGTAAAATATATATATGTTCCTATATATCTATGGTAATATATACAGGTAAAGTCATATATATATATATATATATATATATATATATATATATATATATATATATTTAAGGAAAAAAACTTTTCTGTATGTGAAAAACATCAAAATTTGAAATATTTCTAGTAAATACACAGTAAAACATATAAAATAATTATAATTTTTTTATTAATATATATATATATATATATATATATATATATATATATATATATATACACACACATATACAGGGAGTGCAGAATTATTAGGCAAGTTGTATTTTTGAGGATTAATTTTATTATTGAACAACAACCATGTTCTCAATGAACCCAAAAAACTCATTAATATCAAAGCTGAATATTTTTGGAAGTAGTTTTTAGTTTGTTTTTAGTTTTAGCTATTTTAGGGGGATATCTGTGTGTGCAGGTGACTATTACTGTGCATAATTATTAGGCAACTTAACAAAAAACAAATATATACCCATTTCAATTATTTATTTTTACCAGTGAAACCAATATAACATCTCAACATTCACAAATATAAATTTCTTTTTTTTTTTTTTTTTTACATAATTTTTTATTGAGGTTTAGCTGAAGGCATACATAGATCATAATAACCAGTTCTAATGTCACATGAGGTAAGGCTTCAATGTTACAGGAGTAATAAAATAGGCATAAAAGAAATGTATAGCCGACAAGTTACATAGCCTGCAAGCATTATACAGGTAGGATACTGGTCTTTCAGGAACCTTCTATATGACACAATAAATCACTCTTGAACCAACAAAAGTAACAGGTTGTAACAAAGCAAAAGAAGGAAAGTGTACCTAAGGAGACCACTTTTGGATCACATTAATAAACCTCAATTTTTTAAGTTTAACAACATTTTTGTTCTTGAGGTCCTGAGGACTCATACAGCATAGAACAGGGGGGGTATTAACTGGGACTATTAATGAATCCACAGGACTACTCATAAATTGAATAAATTATTAAAGTAAATAAGGGAAATATTGTGAACTAAAATTAGCTAGTTGAATGGGCGCTTTTGGACCTGTTAGTTTAGAGTAGTTAGAAATTGGTATTGTAAGCACCAATAAGAGTAAATATATAGGTTTGTTATGTAGAAATTATGGTAAAATATGCAGGTAGAAATAATTAAAGTATGGCATAGGCAAGATAAGCCATATAGATAGCCCTCCAACATTAGGAGGTACCTTAGGGGGGGGGGGGAGAGGAGGTGGTAAGTTAAATAAGGTTTATGCGATTTATATGGAATACCATGAATATTGTGTTAAGAGTAACAGAGCAGGTCCAGCCTGCAACAGAAACCTATCTACTGCGGCTATGTGACAGAGCCGCAGATCACATCATAGCTCTAGCAGGCTCACAGAAGAATTAAGCTGTAGCACAATTTCTTAACTACTATTTATGTGGCTTTAGAGGTTATGTTGCGGGAATGAAAGAGAACAAATATGCATAGGTAACCCAGTCCAGTTAGTGATATGTGAGGGTTGAAACCAACCCCTTATATTGAAATATGAGTAATTATGTTACTCATGGCTCACTGCCTCGGCCGCCGGCAGTGTCACCATACAAGACCAGTAAGCCGGGGTTGGAAGAGTATTTTTAAGCAGATATATAGCAGTCAAAGTTTATGAGAAACTGTGTTTAAAACTTAAAGCATTCCCATGTGCAACATAATCTTTTACTGAGGAAAGTCTTCAACATTACTGCCATACAGCTGACTCGCAAACTAGAGGTACTGTTAAATAGTTGAGAGTTATAAATTAGAGTGCTACCAGGGAAATCTATGGGTACATATAGACATTAACTGTCAGACAGGTGCTTAGCACCTCTGAATCAAGTGTATTAGGGTAAACATATAACTAGTAACTGTGCTACAACCCTAGAACCCTATGTAAGCATTAATATTGCGCCAAAATAAGATGTGTATGTGATAGGTGATCTGTTTTGCAGGGGCTTACAGTATCCTAAAACCCATTGGAGCTAGAAATGTAGGATATCGCAATTAAACATGGCACTGATGAATCAAAAACTACAGGAGATACAATATACAAAAACCTTCTACATGTTGGCTCCACCATAATAAGAGACTCTGAAATAGTGACTAATATAGACAAGTTAGAATTCAGAGAACGTTAACGTTAAGGGTAAGCAATTGCAAACAATGGGATCATTAAAGTGAGAATATTGAAATGTAAACAAATGTATAGCCTGTACACTGCGAAGGTAAGTTTAAAACAGGAAGCAAGGTAGTATAAGTGAGCTCTTTGGATTAATGTAAATGGATGTGGTCCACATTATATTATGAGTGTGCTATAATTAATGCTCAGCATGTGTGTAAACCTGACAGAACCAGAGTTATAAATTGCTCCTTTAAGCACTACAACCTAGATGAGAGTATGGCCCTATGGGGAAAAGCTGTCTGGAAGAGCTGTGAATGAGAGGCTGCACGGGCAATAATATAAACATCATGAACAAACATCTGTATGCTCTGCAGCGGTGTAACCTAAGAGACTGAGCTCACTTCCACTTTATTAAAGTAATAATGCCTCGGTTCCGTAGCCAGACGCAGGTCTACTCATATAGTATGAAATATTGTCCCTGGAATCAATGAGCCCCTGACTCAAATATAGGGGCCACACACATGAAAGTCAGAGCATAGCAATATTAAAGGAGAAAGCAAGTCTATGGTAGTTGTGCCAAGAGTAATTGTTATGGCTAAAGAAATGTAGCAGCACAACAAGCAGTCCACTAGTTAGTGTGCGGGAGAATGTTCAGACTGAAAATAGTGTCCATAAATGCTGTAGATCAAGAGCTGCTAGCATAGTCATAGGGAGCTCCAAATTAGCCGATGCCACTTCTCAGGTTACAGGGAGCATATTGTACTTGTAGTGTGAGGCCCAATAATGCACACCCCCTTACAGTGTCCATCCTGTGCTGAGAATCCCAGCGTGCACACAGCGCATAGGCTCTGAGTCCATCTGTCACTGAGGTAAGTGTGTTGTGCGGTCCGTACCTCTCCAGCGGGTTCCAAGGTGTCAGCAGGAATTTTGGTGTCTTGCGCGGTCCCTGCTCCTGTATCCAACTGCAGCTGCTCCATAGCGCATTTGTCAGCGGCATTTCTCCGGAGGCTTCAAGGTGCGCAGCTATTAGGGAATTGCCCAGTTCATCCACGGACCGCAATCCACCGCCGGTGTCCAGCTGAGTGAGCTCCCTGGTCCTCGCGACCACGCTCTGCAAGCAAGTAGGTGTCGGTCTTGAAAGGAAAAATGGCAGCTGCCTCTGTTCCAATCTGCCTTCTGTGCCCTCAGATTTCCTCACATGGGTAATCAAGGTGGGTAGATTATTAGCATGTCTGGCGTGAGGCTTACAAAATTCAGCCAGTGTGTTACTGAGAGTCCCGCCATATCGGTCTATTAGTTTATGCATCTGACTCAAGATGGAGGCTGCAGTGTCGTCGCACATTGTAGGCCAGAGAGAGTTAGAGAGCCCGGGACTCGAAAGATAGGGCGGTAAGTGCCGTGCTGCTTTCCAGAAGTAGTGATAGATAGATCTTCCACGTACACCCCTTAGGCAAAATGAGAAGTGGAGAAAATAAACAGTAAATCTCTTAAAAATAATAAATATATATCAGGAGCTCTGTAAAAGTGCGTCTTGTCTTAGTGAAGGTTGGCTCCCCCCCCCCACAAATATAAATTTCTGACATTCAAAAACAAAACAAAAACAAATCAGTGACCAATATAGCCACCTTTCTTTGCAAGGACACTCAAAAGCCTGCCATCCATGGATTCTGTCAGTGTTTTGATCTGTTCACCATCAACATTGCGTGCAGCAGCAACCACAGCCTCCCAGACACTGTTCAGAGAGGTGTACTGTTTTCCCTCCTTGTAAATCTCACATTTGATGATGGACCACAGGTTCTCAATGGGGTTCAGATCAGGTGAACAAGGAGGCCATGTCATTAGATTTTCTTCTTTTATACCCTTTCTTGCCAGCCACGCTGTGGAGTACTTGGACGCGTGTGATGGAGCATTGTCCTGCATGAAAATCATGTTTTTCTTGAAGGATGCAGACTTCTTCCTGTACCACTGCTTGAAGAAGGTGTCTTCCAGAAACTGGCAGTAGGACTGGGAGTTGAGCTTGACTCCATCCTCAACCCGAAAAGGCCTCACAAGCTCATCTTTGATGATACCAGCCCAAACCAGTACTCCACCTCCACCTTGCTGGCGTCTGAGTCGGACTGGAGCTCTCTGCCCTTTACCAATCCAGCCACGGGCCCATCCATCTGGCCCATCAAGACTCATTCTCATTTCATCAGTCCATAAAACCTTTGAAAAATCAGTCTGGAGATATTTCTTTGCCCAGTCTTGACGTTTCAGCTTGTGTGTCTTGTTCAGTGGTGGTCGTCTTTCAGCCTTTCTTACCTTGGCCATGTCTCTGAGTATTGCACACCTTGTGCTTTTGGGCACTCCATTGATGTTGCAGCTCTGAAATATGGCCAAACTGGTGGCAAGTGGCATCTTGGCAGCTGCACTTTTGACTTTTCTCAGTTCATGGGCAGTTATTTTGCGCCTTGGTTTTTCCACACGCTTCTTGCGACCCTGTTGACTATTTTGAATGAAACGCTTGATTGTTTGATGATCACGCTTCAGAAGCTTTGCAATTTTAAGAGTGCTGCATCCCTCTGCAAGATATCTCACTATTTTTGACTTTTCTGAGCCTGTCAAGTCCTTCTTTTGACCCATTTTGCCAAAGGAAAGGAAGTTGCCTAATAATTATGCACAACTGATATAGGGTGTTGATGTCATTAGACCACACCCCTTCTCATTACAGAGATGCACATCACCTAATATGCTTAATTGGTAGTAGGCTTTCGAGCCTATACAGCTTGGAGTAAGACAACATGCATAAAGAGGATGATGTGGTCAAAATACTCATTTGCCTAATAATTCTGCACTCCCTGTATTATAGCCCTTTGCCATCAAATACAAGGCCATAAACCATATACCTTTGAACCTTTATAAAACAAATAATTATTTATAATTAAATAATATTTATATAAATAATTTTTATTATATAGTGTTTATATGACTGTATCAGTATATATAACAGTATTTATGTTGTGTTTGAAAGAACTTTTATTTTATCCCTAACCCTTTATACAAGGTTTTCAGTCACACTAACCCGGTGCTCATTAAATTTGATTGCGCTCGTGCGGTTGCGTTTACTTTCATTTTGTAATATGAGTGCAAATTAGTGCGGCTGCAATATTCCTATATCGCTGATGTGTAAATGTTAGTGCACCACTTGTAATCTAGCGCCACATCACTTAGGGAAACAGCAAAAGGCTGTGTCTAGTAATTAAAAACCAACAAAGACTATAACATGCAAAACCTTGCTCTTTCCTCCATAATCACAGCTATATTAGGCTGTGAGTTACCAGAAACAGGGCTTGAATTGAAATGAAATTGTTACACCAGTTGAACCAATAATAAAATGCTTGTGAAATGATTGGCTTTGCAGACATTGATTCTATAATAGCAGATGTTCTGGATTGTTTTAGACCTTTTCTTGTATCCTCTAGAAGAAGAGGTCATTTTAGTGGTTTGCAATACTGTATATTGTACAATCTGCACCTCACTAAGGGCGAGATTACAAGTGGAGCGCTAAATATTGCTTGCATGCAGGTGATATCAGCGCTCCACTTGTAATACCAGTAAATCACAATGCGAACGCGACCTCACATTCGCATTGCACTCACGAGAGTATTCTTCCAGAGGCTCCTATGGGTGCCTCGTTATGATGCCGTCAGAATAATATTGCACAGTTGTTTTACTGTTCATAACCAAACAGTTGTTTTTTTAACTTAAGTGGATACGAAAACCAAAAATGTTCTTTTGTGATTTGGACAGAGCAGACAATTTCAAAAAAACTTTCAAATTTATTTCTATGATAAAATTTGCTTTGTTCCCATGATATTCTGTGATGAAGAGATACCTAGGTAGGCATCTGGATAACTACATGGTAAGAACTAGTGCTGCCCTCTAGTGCGCTTGCAAATGGATAACATTCTTCCAAACCTGCTGCCATATAGTGTTCCAGACACGTGCACACTCCTGAGCTTACAGTAAATGCCTTTAACAATTATTTTGTCAGATGCTCCACCACCCTGATTGACAAACTAATGAATGACAAACATTCTAAAGCTACAAATGTGGATCAGGCCCCGCTAAATCAGCAAAGACCCAATATAGAGAAGTTCAGTTTTAGACCTGTACCCATCAGTGTCATCAAGAAACACCTTAATAATCTAACAATGAAAAACCAGTCTGGACCTGATCAAATCCCAGCAATGCTGTTGAAGCTCAGTGCGCCGGCAATTGTTAAACCTCTCACAACCCTAATTAACGAATCCTGGAAGACTGCAAGAGTAAGTTCCCACGGGAATAGGGCCCTCAATCCCTCCTGTATGTGTTTGTAAATTTTGTCCTGTATTTTACAAGTCTTGTATTGTTTTACTTAAATGAATTGTATCCATGGACAGCTCTGCGGAATATGTTGGTGCTTAATACATAAAGTATAATAATAATAAGAGTAGTGCCTATCCATAAAAGTGGGGAGATAACCTTGGTTTCTAATTATCGCCCAATATCATTACTCCCAGTATTGTCAAAAATCTTAGAAAAGTGCGTCCATATGCAATTATGTGAGTATTACCAACAATCTAATTATCTGACCCCTGATCAATCAGGTTTTCGCCCGAATCACTCCACTACGACTGCCCTCCTAAAAGTTTGCAACGACATCCAAACTGGCAGACCTAACTGGAGCTATTTTTCTTGATTTTGCAAAGGCCTTTGACACAGTAGACCATGACATACTACTGAACAAACTAAAAAACTCAGGTATTGGTGACCATCCGCTAACCTGGTTTAGATCATAAGTATCGGATCGATCACAATATGTCTCCATTTCTGACAGTGACTCCCTCCCTTTCCCAGTCACGTGTGGTGTTCCCCAAGGTTCCAGTCTCGGCTCCCTACTATTCACATTATTTATAAATGATCTGCCTAATGTCTGCAAATCCTCAACTGTACACATGTCGCAGATGACACGGCAATCTATGCAAACAAATCCGATCTGCCGCAGCTTGAAGCAGTGCTCCAAGACCAGTTCACAGAGGTAGAAAAGTGGATCTCAAAAAACAAACTCTTCCTAAACACTGACAAAACGGTCACAATGATCTTTGGAACGGTACCTAAATTACACAAACTACAAAATTCCCATTTACGCATCAAAACAAAATCAAATTGTACGCTGATCGTAGTCCACTCTTTCAAATACTTGGGTATGTTGTTAGACCCCAATCTATCTTTTGGCCTCCACATAGAAAAACTTGCATCTAAACTTTACCCAAAACTAGGTGCCCTGTACAGAAACAAATCCTGCCTCAACCCTACTGTAAAGGAAAAGATTGTACAGCAAATGCTGATGCTGATCATGGATTATGGGGACTTAGTATATGCACCTGCACAGCAAACTCACCTTAATAAACTAAATACATTATATAACTCGCTCTGCCGCTTTGTCCTACAATGTAACTACAGGACCCACCATTGTGACATGCTAAAAGAACTAAACTGGCTGTCGCTGGAATCCAGACGCACCCTCCCTCTTTCTTGCCTTGTGTTTAAGAGCCTTTCTTCTGGGAAGCTCCCACCCTACCTGAGCAGAATGCTCTCCCCGGCTATTCCCACCTCCTATAACCTCCGATCCAGTACCAGCACATTATTTAGCTTGCCTCAATACAAAAAGAAAGCAGCTCAATCCTCCTTTTCCTACCGAGCACCACAATTATGGAACAACCTCCTGCACACTTTAAAAACTTCCCCAAGCCTAAAATCCTTTAAGAGATCCTTCTCTACATATCTCAAAACAGAATGCACCTGTTATGGTTAATTATATATTTCCTACCTGTTCTATGTAAAATGTTTGCATATGTTATGTATTATTATTGTTTTTGTATTTTATTGTACCCTATTGTATCAATGCAATGTTTTGTGGACCCAGGACATACTTGAAAATGAAAGAAATCTCAATGTATCCTTCCTGGTACAATATTTTATAAATAAATAAATAAATAAATAAATTAACATCACTGCATTTCAACAAACGAAACCAAGAGAACAAAGACAATGTTATAATAGAAGTAAATTAGAAAGTTGTATAAAATGACGTTTTGTCTAAATCAGGAAAGGTAAACTTTGAGTTTCATGTCCTTTAAACTTGATTGAGCAGGTGTTGTTTGTATCTGTGTGGTGACATTGCTGCCTAATGTCATTTAATATGACAGAAGTGACTTTAGTGAGCTTTGCTTGTGCTAAAAATCTTACTACATTTAAATGTTTTTTTTTCTTTAGATACTAAGTAATAAGTCAAAAACTATTGTCCAGGCTTTATCAAGTAATTTTATCTGCTGACTTTGAGAAGTGAAAACATGGCCTGGGATGGATCAGAAAACAGGTCTGGCACATATTAAGTACAAGGAAAGTATTCAGGTCTGGCACATGTTACGTATAAGGAAAGTATTCAGGTCTGGCACATGTTACGTATAAGGAAAGTATTCAGGTCTGGCACATATTAAGTACAAGGAAAGTATTCAGGTCTGGCACATGTTACGTATAAGGAAAGTACTCAGGTCTGGCACATGTTACGTATAAGGAAAGTATTCAGGTCTGGCACATGTTACGTATAAGGAAAGTACTCAGGTCTGGCACATGTTACGTATAAGGAAAGTATTCAGGTCTGGCACATGCTACGTATAAGGAAAGTACTCAGGTCTGGCAAATGTTATGTATAAGGAAAGTACTCAGGTCTGGCACATGTTACGTACAAGGAAAGTACTCAGGTCTGGCACATGTTACGTATAAGGAAAGTATTCAGGTCTGGCACATGTTACGTACAAGGAAAGTACTCAGGTCTGGCACATGTTACGTACAAGGAAAGTACTCAGGTCTGGCACATGTTACGTACAAGGAAAGTACTCAGGTCTGGCACATGTTACGTACAAGGAAAGTACTCAGGTCTGGCACATGCTACGTACAAGGAAAGTACTCAGGTCTGGCACATGTTACGTATAAGGAAAGTACTCAGGTCTGGCACATGTTACATATAAGGAAAGTACTCAGGTCTGGCACATGTTACGTATAAGGAAAGTATTCAGGTCTGGCACATATTAAGTACAAGGAAAGTATTCAGGTCTGGCACATGTTACGTATAAGGAAAGTATTCAGGTCTGGCACATATTAAGTACAAGGAAAGTATTCAGGTCTGGCACATGTTACATATAAGGAAAGTATTCAGGTCTGGCACATGTTACGTATAAGGAAAGTATTCAGGTCTGGCACATGTTACGTATAAGGAAAGTATTCAGGTCTGGCACATGTTACGTATAAGGAAAGTACTCAGGTCTGGCACATGTTACGTATAAGGAAAGTATTCAGGTCTGGCACATATTACGTATAAGGAAAGTACTCAGGTCTGTCACATGTTACGTATAAGGAAAGTACTCAGGTCTGGCACATGTTACGTATAAGGAAAGTACTCAGGTCTGGCACATGTTACATATAAGGAAAGTACTCAGGTCTGGCACATGTTACGTGTAAGGAAAGTACTCAGGTCTGGCACATGTTACATATAAGGAAAGTACTCAGGTCTGGCACATGTTACGTATAAGGAAAGTACTCAGGTCTGGCACATGTTACATATAAGGAAAGTACTCAGGTCTGGCACATGTTACGTTTAAGGAAAGTATTCAGATCTGGCACATGTTACGTATAAGGAAAGTACTCAGGTCTCGCACATGTTACGTATAAGGAAAGTATTCAGGTCTGGCACATATTAAGTACAAGGAAAGTACTCAGGTCTGGCACATGTTACGTATAAGGAAAGTACTCAGGTCTCGCACATGTTACGTACAAGGAAAGTACTCAGGTCTGGCACATGTTACGTACAAGGAAAGTACTCAGGTCTGGCACATGTTACGTATAAGGAAAGTACTCAGGTCTGGCACATGTTACGTACAAGGAAAGTACTCAGGTCTCGCACATGTTACGTATAAGGAAAGTATTCAGGTCTCACATGTTACGTACAAGGAAAGTACTCAGGTCTCGCACATGTTACGTATAAGGAAAGTACTCAGATCTGGAACATGTTACGTATAAGAAAAGTATTCAGATCTGGCACATGTTACGTATAAGGAAAGTATTCAGGTCTGGCATATGTTATGTATAAAGAAAGTATTCAGGTATGGCACATGTTACGTATAAGGAAAGTACTCAGGTCTGGCACATGTTACGTATAAGGAAAGTACTCAGGTCTGGCACATGTTACGTACAAGGAAAGTATTCAGGTCTGGCACATGTTACGTATAAGGAAAGTACTCAGGTCTGGCACATGTTACGTATAAGGAAAGGATTCAGGTCTGGCACATGTTACGTATAAGGAAAGTATTCAGGTCTGGCACATGTTACGTATAAGGAAAGTACTCAGGTCTGGCACATGTTACGTATAAGGAAAGTACTCAGGTCTGGCACATGTTACGTATAAGGAAAGTATGCAGGTCTGGCACATGTTACGTATAAGGAAAGTATTCAGGTCTGGCACATGTTACGTATAAGGAAAGTATTCAGGTCTGGCACATGTTAAGTATAAGGAAAGTATTCAGGTCTGGCACATGTTACGTATAAGGAAAGTATTCAGGTCTGGCACATATTAATTACAAGAAAAGTATTCAGGTCTGGCACATGTTACGTATAAGGAAAGTATGCAGGTCTGGCACATGTTACCTATAAGGAAAGTATTCAGGTCTGGCACATGTTACGTATAAGGAAAGTATTCAGGTCTGGCACATGTTACGTATAAGGAAAGTACTCAGGTCTGGCACATGTTACGTATAAGGAAAGGATTCAGGTCTGGCACATGTTACGTATAAGGAAAGTATTCAGGTCTGGCACATGTTACGTATAAGGAAAGTACTCAGGTCTGGCACATGTTACGTATAAGGAAAGTATGCAGGTCTGGCACATGTTACGTATAAGGAAAGTATTCAGGTCTGGCACATGTTACGTATAAGGAAAGTACTCAGGTCTGGCACATGTTACGTATAAGGAAAGTATTCAGGTCTGGCACATGTTACGTATAAGGAAAGTATTCAGGTCTGGCACATGTTACGTATAAGGAAAGTATTCAGGTCTGGCACATGTTACGTATAAGGAAAGTATTCAGGTCTGGCACATGTTACGTATAAGGAAAGTATTCAGGTCTGGCACATATTAATTACAAGGAAAGTATTCAGGTCTGGCACATGTTACGTATAAGGAAAGTATGCAGGTCTGGCACATGTTACGTATAAGGAAAGTATTCAGGTCTGGCACATGTTACGTATAAGGAAAGTACTCAGGTCTGGCAAATGTTACGTATAAGGAAAGTATTCAGGTCTGGCACATGTTACGTATAAGGAAAGTATTCAGGTCTGGCACATGTTACGTATAAGGAAAGTACTCAGGTCTGGCACATATTAAGTACAAGGAAAGTATTCAGGTCTGGCACATGTTACGTATAAGGAAAGTATTCAGGTCTGGCACATGTTACGTATAAGGAAAGTACTCAGGTCTGGCACATGTTACGTATAAGGAAAGTATTCAGGTCTGGCACATGTTACGTATAAGGAAAGTATTCATGTCTGGCACATGTTACGTATAAGGAAAGTATTCAGGTCTGGCACATGTTACGTATAAGGAAAGTATTCAGGTCTGGCACATATTAATTACAAGAAAAGTATTCAGGTCTGGAACATGTTACGTATAAGGAAAGTATGCAGGTCTGGCACATGTTACCTATAAGGAAAGTATTCAGGTCCGGCACATGTTACGTATAAGGAAAGTATTCAGGTCTGGCACATGTTACGTATAAGGAAAGTACTCAGGTCTGGCACATGTTACGTATAAGGAAAGGAGTCAGGTCTGACACATGTTACGTATAAGGAAAGTATTCAGGTCTGGCACATGTTACGTATAAGGAAAGTACTCAGGTCTGGCACATGTTACTTATAAGGAAAGTACTCAGGTCTGGCACATGTTACGTATAAGGAAAGTATGCAGGTCTGGCACATGTTACGTATAAGGAAAGTATTCAGGTCTGGCACATATTAATTACAAGGAAAGTATTCAGGTCTGGCACATGTTACGTATAAGGAAAGTATTCAGGTCTGTAACATGTTACGTATAAGGAAAGTACTCAGGTCTGGCACATGTTACGTATAAGGAAAGTATTCAGGTCTGGCACATGTTACGTATAAGGAAAGTATTCAGGTCTGGCACATGTTACGTATAAGGAAAGTATTCAGGTCTGGCACATGTTACGTATAAGGAAAGTAGTCAGGTCTGGCACATGTTACGTATAAGGAAAGTATTCAGGTCTGGCACATGTTACGTATAAGGAAAGTATTCAGGTCTGGCACATGTTACGTATAAGGAAAGTATTCAGGTCTGGCACATATTAATTACAAGGAAAGTATTCAGGTCTGGCACATGTTACGTATAAGGAAAGTATGCAGGTCTGGCACATGTTACGTATAAGGAAAGTATTCAGGTCTGGCACATGTTACGTATAAGGAAAGTACTCAGGTCTGGCACATGTTACGTATAAGGAAAGTATTCAGGTCTGGCACATGTTACGTATAAGGAAAGTATTCAGGTCTGGCACATGTTACGTATAAGGAAAGTACTCAGGTCTGGCACATATTAAGTACAAGGAAAGTATTCAGGTCTGGCACATGTTACGTATAAGGAAAGTATTCAGGTCTGGCACATGTTACGTATAAGGAAAGTATTCAGGTCTGGCACATGTTACGTATAAGGAAAGTATTCAGGTCTGGCACATGTTACGTATAAGGAAAGTACTCAGGTCTGGCACATGTTACGTATAAGGAAAGTATTCAGGTCTGGCACATGTTACGTATAAGGAAAGTATTCAGGTCTGGCACATGTTACGTATAAGGAAAGTACTCAGGTCTGGCACATGTTACGTATAAGGAAAGGATTCAGGTCTGGCACATGTTACGTATAAGGAAAGTATTCAGGTCTGGCACATGTTACGTATAAGGAAAGTACTCAGGTCTGGCACATGTTACGTATAAGGAAAGTACTCAGGTCTGGCACATGTTACGTATAAGGAAAGTATGCAGGTCTGGCACATGTTACGTATAAGGAAAGTATTCAGGTCTGGCACATATTAATTACAAGGAAAGTATTCAGGTCTGGCACATGTTACGTATAAGGAAAGTATTCAGGTCTGTAACATGTTACGTATAAGGAAAGTACTCAGGTCTGGCACATGTTACGTATAAGGAAAGTATTCAGGTCTGGCACATGTTACGTATAAGGAAAGTATTCAGGTCTGGCACATGTTACGTATAAGGAAAGTATTCAGGTCTGGCACATGTTACGTATAAGGAAAGTACTCAGGTCTGGCACATGTTACGTATAAGGAAAGTATTCAGGTCTGGCACATGTTACGTATAAGGAAAGTATTCAGGTCTGGCACATGTTACGTATAAGGAAAGTATTCAGGTCTGGCACATGTTACGTATAAGGAAAGTACTCAGGTCTGGCACATGTTACTTATAAGGAAAGTACTCAGGTCTGGCACATGTTACGTATAAGGAAAGTATTCAGGTCTGGCACATGTTACGTATAAGGAAAGTACTCAGGTCTGGCATATGTTACGTATAAGGAAAGTATTCAGGTCTGGCACATGTTACGTATAAGGAAAGTATTCAGGTCTGGCACATGTTACGTATAAGGAAAGTATTCAGGTCTGGCACATGTTACGTATAAGGAAAGTATTCAGGTCTGGCACATGTTACGTATAAGGAAAGTACTCAGGTCTGGCACATGTTACGTATAAGGAAAGAATTCAGGTCTGGCACATGTTACGTATAAGGAAAGTACTCAGGTCTGGCATATGTTACGTATAAGGAAAGTATTCAGGTCTGGCATATGTTACGTATAAGGAAAGTACTCAGGTCTGGCATATGTTACGTATAAGGAAAGTATTCAGGTCTGGCACATGTTACGCATAAGGAAAGTATTCACCAAAACATCATGAAAAATAAAATGAAAAAAAAAAGTGCTGTAAATAAACAATGAAAATGGCTGATTTTGATTGGATGGATATTGAAAATGGTTCATGGGCAGCTGTTAACTTGCTCATAATTATTACACAATAGATTTTGTTCAATGCCATAGTTTAAAGGACCAGTAAATAAAGTAGATTTGCATAACTAAATGCATGATAAAAAGACAATGCAATAGCACTTAGGCCCCTACTTATCAAGCCGTCGACTTTCTTGCATTCGACGGCACCAATACGCTCGCCTAAGTTCGCCTAACATCGCTGCCGCGGACCTGAATACGTTCTCCAAAATGATCAAAAAAGCTGTCAAAAAGCCGCACACCAAGTATGGGGCAATGAGCAGCGGACTGTTGGTAACTAACAGTCATCGATCTCGCTGCTCTTCTGCTTTTTTACAGCTTTCTTGGTACCCTGTCACTAAACACCCACACTATACTATACAGTTTTACCCCCTATACCGCCGCTCCTGGACCCCGCCGCACCTAAATAAAGTGTTTAACCCCTAAACCGCCGCTCCCGGAGCCCACCACCACCTACATTATGGCCTAGATTTGGAGTTCGCCGTTAGCCGTGAAAACCAGCGTTAGAGGCTCCTAACGCGGGTTTCTTACGTACTCCGGTATTTAGAGTTCAGTTACCGACACTCAAAAAAAACCTAACGCTCACATTTCTACCGACACCTCTGACCCAGTAGTAAACATATACCGACAAAAAAAACATCCACGAATCAAATAAAAAATATTACACAAACTACACTTACAGTCATACAAACACTACACTATGGCCTAGATTTGGAGTTCGGCGGTAGCCGTCAAAACCAGCGTTAGAGGCTCCTAACGCTGGTTTTGGCCGCCCGCTGGTATTTGGAGTCAGTGATTAAAGGGTCTAACGCTCACTTTTCAGCCGCGACTTTTCCATACCGCAGATCCCCCTACGCCATTTGCGTATCCTATCTTTTCAATGGGATCTTTCTAACGCCGGTATTTAGAGTCGTTTCTGAAGTGAGCGTTAGAGCTCTAACGACAAAACTCCAGCCGCCTGAAAATAGCAGGAGTTAAGAGCTTTCTGGCTAACGCCGGTTCATAAAGCTCTTAACTACTGTACCCTAAAGTACACTAACACCCATCAACTACCTATGTACCCCTAAACCGAGCTCCCCCCACATCGCCACCACTCGATTAAAATTTTTAACCCCTAATCTGCCGACCGCCACCTACGTTATACTTATGTACCCCTAATCTGCTGCCCCTAACCCCGCCGACCCCTGTATTACATTTATTAACCCCTAACCTGCCCCCCACAACGTCGCCGCCAGCTACTTAAAATAATTAACCCCTAATCTTCCGACCGCAAAGCGCCGCCACCTACGTTATCCCTATGTACCCCTAATCTGCTGCCCCTAACACCGCCGACCCCTATATTATATTTATTAACCCCTAATCTGCCCCCCTCAACGTCGCCGACACCTGCCTACACTTATTAACCCCTAATCTGCCGAGCGGACCTGAGCGCTACTATAATAAAGTTATTAACCCCTAACCCGCCTCACTAACCCTATAATAAATAGTATTAACCCCTAATCTGCCCTCCCTAACATCGCCGACACCTAACTTCAATTATTAACCCCTAATCTGATGACCGGAGCTCACCGCTATTCTAATAAATTGATTAACCCCTAAAGCTAAGTCTAACCCTAACACTAACACCCCCCTAACTTAAATATAATTTACATCTAACGAAATAAATTAACTCTTATTAAATAAATTATTCCTATTTAAAGCTAAATACTTACCTGTAAAATAAATCCTAATATAGCTACAATATAAATTATAATTATATTATAGCTATTGTAGGATTAATATTTATTTTACAGGCAACTTGGTATTTATTTTAACTAGGTACAATAGCTATTAAATAGTTAAGAACTATTTAATAGTTACCTAGTTAAAATAATAACAAATTTACCTGTAAAATAAATCCTAACCTAAGATATAATTAAACCTAACACTACCCTATCAATAAAATAATTAAATAAACTACCTACAATTACCTACAATTAACCTAACACTACACTATCAATAAATTAATTAAACACAATTCCTACAAATAAATACAATTACATAAACTAGCTAAAGTACAAAAAATAAAAAAGAACTAAGTTACAAAAAATAAAAAAATATTTACAAACATAAGAAAAATATTACAACAATTTTAAACTAATTACACCTACTCTAAGCCCCCTAATAAAATAACAAAGCCCCCCAAAATAAAAAATTCCCTACCCTATTCTAAATTAAAAAAGTTACAAGCTCTTTTACCTTACCAGCCCTGAACAGGGCCCTTTGCGGGGCATGCCCCAAAAATTTCAGCTCTTTTGCCTGTAAAAGAATAAATACAATACCCCCCCCCCAACATTACAACCCACCACCCACATACCCCTAATCTAACCCAAACCCCCCTTAAATAAACCTAACACTAAGCCCCTGAAGATCTTCCTACCTTGTCTTCACCATACCAGGTTCACCGATCCGTCCTAGCTCCAACATCTTCATCCAACCCAAGCGGGGGTTGGCGATCCATCATCCGGTGCTGAAGAGGTCCAGAAGAGGCTCCAAAGTCTTCCTCCTATCCGGCAAGAAGAGGACATCCGGACCGGCAAACATCTTCTCCAAGCGGCATCTTCGATCTTCTTCCATCCGGTGCGGAGCGGGTCCATCTTGAAGCAGGCGACGCGGATCCATCCTCTTCTTCCGTTGTCTCCCGACTAATGACGGTTCCTTTAAGGGACGTCATCCAAGATGGCGTCCCTCGAATTCCGATTGGCTGATAGGATTCTATCAGCCAATCGGAATTAAGGTAGGAATTTTCTGATTGGCTGATGGAATCAGCCAATCAGAATCAAGTTCAATCCGATTGGCTGATCCAATCAGCCAATCAGATTGAGCTCGCATTCTATTGGCTGTTCCGATCATATATATATAATTTATATTGTAGCTATATTAGGATTTATTTTACAGGTAAGTATTTAGCTTTAAATAGGAATAATTTATTTAATAAGAGTTAATTAATTTCGTTAGATGTAAATTATATTTAAGTTAGGGGGGTGTTAGTGTTAGGGTTAGACTTAGCTTTAGGGGTTAATACATTTATTAGAATAGCGGTGAGCTCCGCTCGGAAGATTAGGGGTTAATAATTGAAGGTAGGTGTCGGCGATGTTAGGGAGGGCAGATTAGGGGTTAATACTATTTATGATAGGGTTAGTGAGGCGGATTAGGGGTTAATAACTTTATTATAGTAGCGCTCAGGTCCGCTCGGCAGATTAGGGGTTAATAAGTGTAGGCAGGTGTCGGCGACGTTGAGGGGGGCAGATTAGGGGTTAATAAATATAATATAGGGGTCGGCAATGTTAGGGCAGCAGATTAGGGGTACATAGGGATAACGTAGGTTGCGGCGGTTTACGGAGCGGCAGATTAGGGGTTAAAAAAAATATGCAGGGGTCAGCGATAGCGGGGGCGGCAGAATAGGGGTTAATATGTGTAAGGTTAGGGGTGTTTAGACTCGGGGTTCATGTTAGAGTGTTAGGTGCAGACTTAGGAAGTGTTTTCCCATAGGAAACAATGGGGCTGCGTTAGGAGCTGAACGCTGCTTTTTTGCAGGTGTTAGGTTTTTTTTCAGCTCAAACAGTCCCATTGTTTCCTATGGGGGAATCATGCACGAGCACGTTTTTGAGGCTGGCCGCGTCCGTAAGCAACTCTGGTATCGAGAGTTGCATTTGCGGTAAAAATGCTCTACGCTCCTTTTTTGGAGCCTAACGCAGCATTTGTTTGAACTCTCGATACCAGAGTTAATTTTATGGTGCGGCCAGAAAAAAGCCCGCGGAGCGTTAACAGCCCTTTTACCGCCAAACTCCAAATCTAGGCCTATGTTTATTTTTCATATTTAATAATTTTTCAGCAAAATACAAAGGATTAAAGTTGCGAGATCTCGGGTGTTTGAAAAAAAACAACACAAATCCATTTTCCCATTGACTTACATTGACACACGGGAAAAGACCCTCAAATACCTCCATCTAACTAATAACATTATCACAAACATACACTCATCGATGCATACAAACAATATACACCACATGACATACACAAAATATTTATTTATTACAAAAAGAACACGATTTAGTTACTTTTTCACACAAGCTCATGACGTCACTCACTTTACGATGAAAACCAGTCTTAGAAAAAAAAATGACCAATTTTCATAGCCTCCATTGACTTCTATTGGGAAGACGTGCTCGTGCACGCGAAACCCTCATTTCCCTAACGCACGCAAATAGCGTAGACAGAAAAACTCCAAATACCAGCGCTAGAAAAGACATGATTTCATGCGTTAGACCCAGCTATGATAAATAGATCAAGAAATGACTATTTCCCTATGGTGGATTTATGGATTTTACTGTTTGAATATTCACAACACCATTACATTCTTTCAGACTTTTATATTACATCAACTACAATTCAACATCACTATTAACAAAATTTTAGTTTTAAAAATATTACATTTAAACGGACACAAAAATAATGTCAACTTTTCAGGATTCACAAACACTACACAATGGGAAACAATTCTCATTTACCTTTATTATTGCATTTCAGTTATTCAACTCATATGCTTGCAGCAACAGCATATCTACATAGGCTTAACACATGATCACTCATGGATGCACATACATTACTTTTAACATTCACTCATACATGTGCATTCAAATGATGGGGGACAAACACATTACATTCTCTAGAGGAATCACAAAACACAACATATGGATTTTACTGTACTTTTAACATCATGATTCCATCACCAGAAACCATTAAGAATTACGTACAACAAGAATATCAGTACACCAGATTACAGATGTCACTTTATGGGAAGGAACAACAATGCCAGACCGCTATATAGAAGTCAGCATATGTGGGACACAATCACAATATATACGTACATGTACATAACACGCATCACCCATCACGCAACCACAAAGCACACATTTAGATTTTATTCAGCACACAATAACAATGTAGCACAATACAACAACACAATGAGGATTTCAGAACTACATAGGCAGGTTAATAATATCATGACGTCATTAGAAGATTCAACCATACACATCACAGATTCACCACTGTACCGCCCCTTTCGGAACTTTAACACTCAATACTACAATACAACATATACGTAAACAACAGTTTGGAACAGCATTATTAAGGCGATTTCAATGGGACAATTAATAAATATTGTCAGATCGCAAATCACTTATATATATATAATACTACAGATGACAGCCGGAAGTTCTTCAGTATTAGTGCCATTTGAATGGGACGCATACAATATTGACAGCTCGGCAATCACTTATATATACAATACTACAGATGGCAGACGGGAAGTTCGGAATTATTATTGCGATTTTAAAGGGACGCATACAATATTTACAGCTCGGCAATCACTTATATATACAATACTACAGATGACAGCCGGAAGTTATTCAGCATTAGTGCGATTTGAAAGGGACGCATACAATATTGACATCTCGGCAATCACTTATATATACACAATACTACAGATGACAGCCGGAAGTTATTCAGTATTAGCGCGATTTGAAAGGGACGCATACAATATTGACATCTCGGCAATCACTTATATATACAATACTACAGATGAAAGCCGGAAGTTATTCAGCATTAGTGCGATTTGAAAGGGACGCATACAATATTTACAGCTCGGCAATCACTTATATATACAATACTACAGATGACAGCCGGAAGTTATTCAGCATTAGTCGATTTGAAAGGGACGCATACAATATTTACAGCTCGGCAATCACTTATATATACAATACTACAGATGACAGCCGGAAGTTATTCAGCATTAGTGCGATTTGAAAGGGACGCATACAATATTTACAGCTCGGCAATCACTTATATATACAATACTACAGATGGCAGCCGGAAGTTATTCAGTATTAATGCGATTTGAAAGGGACGCATACAATATTGACAGCTCGGCAATCACTTATATATACAATACTACAGATGGCAGCCGGAAGTTATTCAGTATTAATGCGATTTGAAAGGGACGCATACAATATTGACAGCTCGGCAATCACTTATATATACAATACTACAGATGGCAGCCGGAAGTTATTCAGTATTAATGCGATTTGAAAGGGACGCATACAATATTGACAGCTCGGCAATCACTTATATATACAATACTACAGATGGCAGACGGGAAGTTCGGAATTATTATTGCGATTTTAAAGGGACGCATACAATATTGACAGCTCGGCAATCACTTATATATACAATATTACAGATGGCAGCTGTTACTTTATCGTTTACAAACAATATTGCAGCAACATTGATCGATCACATTCGATGCACATTATACACAACTATGCACTTTCATTCATGTTTGCCTGGACGTGTGCTTGTTACTATAAGATCGCGTTTAAGAAATATTGATTACGCATATGAACAAACATTACAAACATGCACTGTATGTGTGATCTTTGACACTTTCACATTGAGAATCATTGTTTGAAACTAACATTTCAGCAAACAACAAATAAACGCCCACTGTGAAAGCATTCGCGCCGCTCACATACAAACAAGTGAATACAATTAGCAATCATTACAAACTCACTACCATTGGACTAATTGTACTATAAATCCCCCAAACAACATGGCCAATGCATCACTTGTGATCCACATCAGATCAAGTGCTTACCTTGTTACGCTGTTTTGAAAGATGGATGACGATGACATGGTAGACGCTGCTGGTGCTGCTATTGGCAAACTAGCTGTTGGTCGAATCAGGCAGCCTCGGCGGCTCAGACTGAGACGAAGGGGTCATCTGGTTCGAGGTCCTCGTGTCTACAGGGTGAGACCCACCTTGGAAAACATGAGTGACTTTGAGGTTTTTGATAAGTATCGGCTCGATCGCGAACAGCTCATTGGCATTTACGATCTTCTTAAACCTCATTTGGAGCCACGTATAAGAATAAGGACTGCTGTTCCCACCATAAGTAGGATGCTAAGCTGTCTATACGTCCTGTCCTCCGGGAGTTTTCTTTTTTTTTAAATCAAAGTTTTTTTATTAAGGTATTTGGCAATACAGGATAGGATGCATAACAACGTATAACATGGTAATATAACAGGTCCATGAAGTTACACACACATTATCTTATTCAAGTTATTTTCATAATACCTTAGGTTTTATTTTATGTTTTAGATTTACTGTGATACCTCTATATGTAATTAAACTATCAACCAAAATGATATTCATAATTAAGATATTTAGCATAACACCATACAGTTAGGGATAAGAGGTAAATTTTGAACGCTAAGGAAAACTATAGTATAATGTCACCTAACAAAATAGACCAGTCTGATAATACAAGTAGAACATGACATCATTCAAACAACCAGCATTTCATATCGCATTATTATCCTTTCATAGGTATATACATAGCAAAGTTTACATTGATACCTTAAGATTTTATTTTTTATGAGATGCTATTGAGGTACCCTATTATCTAAAGTTACCGCCTATTAGAGTTATATTTGAACTTGACAAACATAGTTAACTGAACATGAGTGAAAAATAATTTTTCCCTGGTGGGTACTATATAAGATATTAACTATACTATTAGCATTCATTAATTAGTCATGAAATAAAGTTAATACCATAAGCGGATGAATACCGCCTCTTGGGCATGGTGGATAGATATACTTATCCAGTTAGCGAGGAGCGGAATTAATACCGCTATATGTTTCATCAAAGCGGATGAAAATAGATACTACGTAAGCCTACTTAAGAAATATAATGCATACTATTAAGATTAGAATTTTGCTTAGAATTAAACCAGATCAGATCAAGAGCTGCCACTGAAAACCAAGAACAGAGTGGAGTGTAGAATTTTATGCTATAACTATGACATGCAAACACATATAAAATAACAATCTGCTAAGGTATGATTCAAATCTACATATTGAAAAATTAGAACAGCAAGGGGCATATCCTGCCTGCCTTAGAGTGGGACACCCCTTATAAATTTGGTGCTACCCCGCTTGCACCTAGCTAAAATAACATTATTTATCTCCCAAAATGTCATACTGTTCCCCCTCCCCCATCGATAATACATAGCAGACATACATTTGCAAACATTAGGATTCTTGTTCAATAGATATCTCTAGCATCATACTATAACTTTTTTATGTAATTAGGACCTATGGTGACTTCTAGGGGACACAAACATCATATAGGCTCATGCATATACTTGGAAACATTAACATCTCTCCCACCTCTCTAGATAACCTTTGTAAATGCCAACAGCATGGGTTATGCCACCAGGCTATGTAATTAACATATATGATTCAGGATAGTTCCCCACCTACTGCACCAAGATATCTATATATGCACCACGTGGTCCCCAAAATGACAACAGCTGTCCATCAACAAATATCAAGAGGGTGACTCTTCGTTGTCATAGATAAATAAAACTTGTAAACTCATTAAAAAGTTAGTAATAATGTTACTCAGCGTGTCTCATCTCTTCCCCAAGATTGTCCGATCTAGTGATGTGCAGGATCAGTCCAAACCCCCTTTA
This sequence comes from Bombina bombina, assembly GCF_027579735.1. Classification (NCBI taxonomy): domain Eukaryota; kingdom Metazoa; phylum Chordata; class Amphibia; order Anura; family Bombinatoridae; genus Bombina; species Bombina bombina. The sequence continues at coordinate 30,284,309 of NC_069499.1, read as the reverse complement.
CAAACCAATGCGGCATCAGATCTCACCCTATGCCCATTCTATAGGAATGAACCGATGCACCTATAGCAACTCTCCGAAGGAGAAACTTAGCCCACTGCAACTTATGAATGTGGATGAGGTATGGTTGATCCTGCAGCTGCACGTCCACCTGAAGTCTCCTCTCGAGAGGCATAACGTGTTTTGCAGCTTCTGGGCCACGGGAGCCGGCCGCTCTCCCCCAACCCAGCACTACATACAAACGATGTACATTCGGCACCGCATCACTGTGCCCTGCAGGTTCTGGATTGTCAGCATCCCAGCTTCTGGTAATATCGGAAGGTGAGCAGATGGGGTTGAATACTTCCTCACTCGAGCAGAAACCAGTAGGAGTTTCCTCCGTGGGCGAAGCCTCCTGGCTAAGTCTTGTAACCCATTGTGGAGAGACTGAGCATATAGCTGTAGCAGGCTGAGAAGCCCTCTGCATATCCCGCCTCGTGTTTCTTGTTGCTGCGATAAGGTCGAGCATATAATCATCAAACTTAGTTTCTAGTTTTGACAGTAGCGCTTGCAAACTCCTGCATGGCAGCTCCATGTTCATTACTCACTCGTTAGTAGCGGCTATCGATCCTGTTCAAACTAATTTCTTAGGCTTACGGGGGGATGAATGTTTGTAATTGCGGCCTTAAGCCACCACCTAATATTATTGAGGTCCGGGTGCAGGCCCATGAAATGCAAAACAAACTTTATAGGTATCAAACTGTTCAGAATTTCCTCCTCTATTCCATGATCGAATGTTTTTCACTCACAGCTGCATGTAAATCTCCAAAAACAGCTAAAAGGTGGAAGTTCGGAGAGGAGCTCTGATTAAAACAATCCAGTATGGCCGCCACCCGGACACGCCCCCCTCCGGGAGTTTTCAATCCGGACAACTGTACATGCATGGCCTGGCTCAAGGTACATTCTCTGTGGTGTTTGATAACTTTCTGGACGCCATGGTACGTATCAGTAAGCAATACATAGGATTCCCACAGAATGATGGTGATTGGAGGCGCCTGAAGCGGGAATTCTTTGATATTGCTCAAATGCCCAATGTCTTGGGAGCCATAGATTGTACCCACATTGCGCTGCATGCTCCAATTGATGACTCGCCCTTCAGAAATCGCAAACATTTTCATAGCCTTAACGTGCAGTATGTTTGTGACGCACAGATGAGGATTATGCATGTGTGTGCGAATTTTGGAGGGGCTTGTCATGATGCCCGCATCCTCTCTCTGTCGTCCCTGTGGAGACAGTTTGAGGAAAGACAAATGCCCCCTGGTTATCTCGTTGGTGAGTATTTGTGCACAACATGGTTAATTATTGTGCCAATTGCCACTGTAGTTTTAAAATGTTAGCGTAATGTTCAGCTATAGGATGCAATTTAACCATATATTTTCCCCCCGCTAATGTCTACTTTTAGTTCAATGCAGATATGTAGCATGTCTTACCTTAAATGCTCAGAGAATGTAATGTAACCATGTAGTTATCATTTTACACAAGGCTTGATTTAGGAGAAATACGCATATGTAGCATGTCTTAGCTGAAATGGGAAGATATTAGCTAATGCAATTTAACCATGTCATTGTCTCTTTCCGCAAATGTCTTTTAGTTCAATGCAGATATGTAGCATGTCTTACCTTAAATGCTCAGAGAATGTAATGTAACCATGTAGTTAGCATTTTACACGAGGCTTGATTTAGGAGAAATACGCATATGTAGCATGTCTTAGCTGAAATGGGAAGATATTAGCTAATGCAATTTAACCATGTAATTGTCTCTTTCCGCAAATGTCTTTTAGTTCAATGCAGATATGTAGCATGTCTTACCTTAAATGCTCAGAGAATGTAATGTAACCATGTAGTTAGCATTTTACACAAGGCTTGATTTAGGAGAAATATGCATATGTAGCATGTCTTAGCTGAAATGGGAAGATATTAGCTAATGCAATTTAACCATGTCATTGTCTCTTTCCGCAAATGTCTTTTAGTTCAATGCAGATATGTAACATGTCTTACCTTAAATGCTCAGATAGAGAATGTAATGTAACCATGTAGTTAGCATTTTACACAAGGCTTGATTTAGGAGAAATACGCATATGTAGCATGTCTTAGCTGAAATGGGAAGATAGAGAATAATATTGAACTAGATATTTTTAAGTTAAAATAAACATTTGTTAATGGATTATCGTGTACCAAAATTTTTATTGTACTACTATTACTATTTTGAGGATTTGGTTGGAATTATGTTCTGTTCATAATTTATAGGTGATTCTGGGTACATGAGCCGGCCTTGGCTCATTACCCCCTTGCGTAGCACGACTGATGTGTCTGAGGAGCGCTACAATAGGGCTCATAAGAGAACCAGGGCGGTGGTTGAACGGATGTTCGGGCTCCTGAAGATGAGGTTCAGGTGCCTGGACAGGTCGGGAGGAGCCCTCCAGTACAACCCAAAGAAGGTGGCTAAGATCGTTGTAGCCTGTAGCGTCCTGCATAATATTGCACAGCGGGCTGGGATGCTGCAGGCCGTCCGGCCGGACAGAAACCTCCTCAGAGATGAGGAGGATGATCCTGTTCTAGAGGGGCCATTCCGGGACGAGGGCCTCAATGTCAGAGCAGACATCATCAACCGCAACTTTAGATGGTAAAGAATAGAAGTTAGACTGGAGTATTAACAATAGATGTGAACTGTAGGGAAATGACAAGTAGAGAATTGTGCAAACATGTTAGGATTGTTCATCAAATGCTAAAAATGTGTTTCATTTATTAATATAGGTGATGCTCTGGCCATTGGGTCCTGTAGCGAGTCTTTGCCACCTGGTTTTTAAAGAGGACATCAGCTGGTAAGTATAAATGTCTGGACTGTTGCTGGCATGAATTGTACACAAATACATCATATGGCATACATTTTATAAACTAGTATTTAGTTTACACATTACTTAAAATGTAAATACTCAGAAAGGGATCCTCTAGCATAACTATCCTCTATCATGACTATGGTTCAATGTCACACATTAGAGGTTTGTTCTGCTCAATATGACTCATCTTCACACTTGATAGAACATAACACAAGATGCTACACAGTAAGCTAGTGACAGAAATTTCTTATGAAATGGGGGGTGGGAGAGGGCTAGAGAAATGATTCACACACTTGTAGTAATTTTGAATAAACCTTTTATGCCATTAGGGAGCTGACTTAATCTAAAGACTGAAAGGGAAGAATTAGAAGCCTGACAGTGAAGATTGCCCAGACTGACAGTGGAAAAAGCCAAGATTGAAATTGAAGTATACCAATGGGATCATGTCTGGCATTATCTTTCAAATCTGCTGACCTTGAAAAGCATACAAAGACATGTTCACATGGTAAGTGCCAACTATTTAATAGAATAAGGCTGTTGAGGCATCCTATTGGAGACACTTAGATGATTTTCTAATTTTTAGATGGTATTTCACAGTCCTCTATTTTTGAAATGATGAATAAGACACCTATTGAAGATCAACTGTTTAGCCCTGAATTGACTTTCAAAGACCATGCATTATCCAGGTTGGTGTACCAATGCATGCTAGTTAAGAATCACAGGAAGAATGTTGAATATTAGTAGCTTACATACATTAGTCATATTTAGTTCTTAATTAGATATTTAGGGATCACAATCAGACACTTAGATGAATTTCTAATTTTTAGATGTGATTTCAGTCCTTTTTTTTTTAAATGATGAATAAGACACCTATTGAAGATCAACTGTTTAGCCCTGAATTGACTTTCAAAGACCATGCATTATCCAGGTTGGTGTACCAATGCATGCTAGTTAATAATCACAGGAAGAATGTTGATTATTGGTAGCTTACATAAATTAGTCATACATATTTCATCATTAGATATTTAAGGATCACAATCATAAAAAGGAATACATATTATAGTTGATATAGAGGTATTTGAATGGACATGAAATATTACATTTATGTTCAACATATATATTATAGAAATTTGATATACATTTTTATGTATAATTCGAAAATCATATATATTTATTTAAAATATAATTAATAAATATCTTTAAAAAATGTTGAACAAAGTTAGAGCATAGACACAAGATGATTGTAAATGTATTTTATGATTCTTTGACTACGTGTGTATTAACTTTTGTCAAAAAAATTTTTACATTTCAGATTGGCATCTGATGACTTCCAGGAATATATTTTTATTTTTGGTTCAGAAACTATTAAATTTTAAAATGGTAATAATATAAAGTTTAGTATTAAATACACTATTTGGAACAGATTATAATAAATATCCATATAATCTGTGAATAAAAATCAATTTGACTCCCATGACTGGTAGTTGTCTATTTGACAAGCACATGCATAAGATCAAATAATGCTTTAATTGTTGAAAATCCACTGATTCAGAGAATATTACATTAAACTATCTTTTTTAACATTCATTGGGGAGTGAGATCCATCGATGCTTTTCTTTTGAAATTATTAGGTGTTAAAATAATTTCGGATATGTAGTCAATTTCACAAAAATTAATTTTTTTCACTTTTAAGAAGGGAAAGTGGTTCAATTACATTAAAGTGACAGTGTTGTTGAATGTAAAATTAATTTTATAAGATCTTGTATCTTCCTTAGGTATCTCAAAACATTATTTGCAAAATTTATTAAAATTTTACATTTATAAATGGTAGGTCATTTAACTTTATATTTTTCACAAGCTAGTTATTGGATGGCAGGTTAATCGATTTGATTTTCGACTGGAGTCATTTAACTATAGTTAATAATATTATGTAGTTTTTAAAATCTTACCTCTTGGGTTAGACATCACATATCTATATATAATTTTCATTCCCCTTTAGTTTATTTTGACAATGTTAAATCAACATTACAAATGTTTTGGTCCTTAAAGGGACATTCACAAAGTATATTGTGTATTGATTTTTAAATTATTCATAAAATAATTTAAACATATTTAGAAAGTACTATAGAATTACATTCAGTCTTTAAATATACTTTGTAAAAAAAAAATCAATGCACAGATCTTAGTCAATTACATAAGGCATCTATGTGCAACCAACAATCAGCATCAAAATAGCCTATGTAGATATGTATTTAATAAAAAAAAATATATAATTACAATGTAATGATTGAATACCAAAACATATTAAGTTGTTCAAATATTATAATCTTATCCAAAATGCATACATAACATATAGCTTAATGTCCCTCTAAGCTGAAGACTCCGAAATACCTCCTTAACAATATATATTTCAGTCAGTGTGTAAAACAATCCAGAAGTTAATCTAAATTTTATTGACTCATATGTTATACTAATTTATCAAAAGGAAGGTGCCTAGGTTTCTGATATTTCAAGCATTATTGTGAAATGTTTATTTAAAGGGACATGAACTAAAAATATACTTAAAGGGAGACAGTTAAAAAATTAATGATTTATACATTCTGAATGAGTATTCTATTTTAAGCAAATTTAAAAATTGTCTCATATTATGAATGCTCCTTGTGATGTTGCTATCATTAATTTAAAAATAAGGCATTAAATAGATAATTTATTAGCTTCAGTACTCTGGACTGAACTTGTTTTTTTGTGGTGGATTAATTTATCCAACAATCATCAAGGACAACCCATGTTTTTGAAAAAATTGTCCGTAATCTCAAATATCATTATTGATTTGCAAAGAAAGATAACAAGATAATTGTTAACATTTGAGAATCGGATTAAATTATAACGTTGATTAACATTTCATGCTCAATCTGAATCACCAACGCTAAATTTGTTTGGACAGTGTCCCTTTAAGAGATTTAAAGAGTGTATTTACTTCTCTTCCTATCTTGACATACTTTGCTTGAAAAGCATATTGAGATAGGCTCAGTAGATGAAGATTGGTGGATGCACAGAGATGCCTTATGTGATTGTCTCAACCATGTGCATTTAAATTTCTTCTGTTGAAGATATCTAAATACTAAGATACATTGATTTACATTTTAAAGTCTAAACAATCTTCTATCTCTACAGATCATTTGATACAATTGTTTGTTTGTAATGTCTATTTAAAAATAAAGACGCCATTGCACAATAACATATATGAGCACTTCAGACAAATACAAGCTCGAGGTTTATTTACTAATAACAAACAAACCTGTAGTTTAACATTTATAAACAGATTATACAAGTGAATGACCTTATAACCTGAATTTGAACATTCAGAAATATTGCGTGTGAAACGCATCTTGAAACACCAGATTAGCATCTTTAAACATTAGAGTCTAATGTCACGCAATAGCACACAATCAATGTGCATTATGAAATACATTTAATAGAGCAATATCAATACTTCACAATAAGTAAATAAATGGATTTTATGAACAATAAAGACATACAATATTAAATGTGTATTTGTATTAAAGAAACAGACCGTTATTAAACCGAGAAATGTCTACAACATTAATAATGTGACAGTATTAGATGTTAAATAAAATTTAATCATTAATATTTAACGGATCACGGATATTAAATCTGCGTCACACATATCCGCATGACAGGCCCATGAGTTACAAATAAGTCTACATGAAAAATGAAGTTACAGCACCACCATGAGGTATGTGTAAGGAAGTTACTAAGATATGAAACATTAAGGAACGGCCAATCAGAGTTCATCACACAAACACAACTTGAGTCAGGATGGTCTCACAGACATTCTAACAATATTTCAAACTTTTATCCAATCAGATGTACAGATAACTTGTCCCATGGTGCATCTCATGTTTACTTCACCATATAAAAGTCCATTACACGTTGCCATCTTTGTCAGTTCTCTAATGCCTGCAGGCAGTATATCTGATTTTGTTTTACCAAAAAATCGACAACCCAGTAGGCATGTCAGCTCCCAGGTTCACCAAGGAGGAGAGCGCTGCACTGGTCCACGCTGTCAAGGACTTTTATCCCCAGCTGTTTGGGAACAAGAGGAGGTTGACAGATGCGCCTGTTAAGAAGGCCCTCTGGGAGTCTATCACCAATGCGGTTAGATTGGTGTGTGACGTCCAGAGGACCCAGGATCAGATCATGAGGAGATTCAGAGATATGAGGTTGCGGTTAACCAAAAAAGTCAACCTCATAAGGGACTGGGTACAAGCCCGTAAAAGAGGTGGCAAAAGAGAGGCCCCGCGGAAACTGTACCTATGTGAGGATTTATTATATGATTAATGTGAACCCAGTTGTATCTACTCCACTCAGTCTCACACCAAACCTAGGTAGGTCAAAAGTAAATTACAACTAACTTTAGTTGCTGGAGATATGCACAACAATGTGAATGTGCTAATACTCTCCTAAATAATATAATAGCATTTGCTAAACAATAAATAATCTCTTTGGATATAGAATAAATTATAACTTTATGTAATTGAAGCTCTGTTAGTATCTCTTTAAATAGAATGTAGCTTATCACTCAGGTACAATGCTTGAATGTTCAGGTTAGTAAAGTTCATATGCAACCTTATTTATGAATGCAGCAGGATTGTTATGGCAATGTACTGTATGCAGAAATAACCAGCATATATGCAGAAGATGTTAAACATGCGAACTTTCCATTAGTAACGTATATGTATCAGCTTGAATTGTTAGTATATACAGTCTTTGGAACATATGAAATTAGCGTAACTTCAGCAATAACTTTATGTTTAGTACGATACCCAACACTTCATGACCAGCGTGTACTTGTGAAGACTTTGCTAGCTAGCAATAAGTTGTCCTGAGAAGCAGTGTAGAATCCGGCAACAGAGAGGAGCTGCGACACTGACTCCCGGAGTGCTGATGACGTCAGACGCCGAACTACTGCAGACACGCTGTATGTCAGTTAGCGTTTCAGAATGAAGTATGCTGTCCTGTGATTGAAAAGAACTTTGCAGATATAAAGTTAGTAAACAACTTGACGAAAATGGAGAGAGCTTCTTGAAAGTTGTGATCACTCCTCATGCGAATCAAATTACCAAGCATCGTTGAATTAGAGAGGAGGGCTTATAAAGGCATAACGGTCATGTGATATTATGTTTAAAGGGACAGTGAAACGTGGAAATCATGAAGTATAGAGATTGAGAATTACTGTGATATGACAGGACACCCCCCTTAACGATCTGCTCCGCAGATCAGGGTTTGGGACGGTCTGGATGTCTGCGATGAAACAGAGATACCAATCTAGGGGCTGATAAGTTAGTGGATGGTTCCCAAGAATCCTCTTCTGATGAATAATTTTTCCATCGAACTAAGTACTGTAGAGAATTCTTATAGAATCTAGAATCCAAAATGGAATCAACTTCATATGATACTTCATCCTCAATGAGTGTCGGAACTTGAGTTGTCAAGACTTGATCTCTGACTGGAACATAAGGTTTCAAAAGGGATACATGAAATGTTGGATGTATCTTAAAAGAATTTGGTAGTTGTAAAGTGACAGCATTAGCATTAACAATCCTAATAATTTTGTAAGGACCAATAAACAGAGAACCAAGCTTTTTACTGGGAATGTGAAGCTTCAAGTGTTTAGAAGACAACCAAACTAGATCTCCCACCTTATAATCAGGAGGTTTCGTTCTCCTTAAGTCATAATAACATTTTTGCCTTTCTTGAGATTGTAGTAAAATCTGTTTTAGTTGAATGAATCCTTCAGCAATTGTATTCACAGTGTCATTTACCAAGGGACAAGAACTTTCTGATCTTTGAAGAAGATGATAAGAGGGATGAAACCCATAGTTAATGAAAAATGGAGTTGTATTGGTAGATGAATTAATGGTGTTATTATAGGAGAATTCAGCAGTAGGTAGAAGAGAAGACCAGTTGTCTTGCTGAAATGTACAGTAGCATCTTAGATATTGCTCTAAACTCTGATTAGTCCTTTCGGTCTGACCGTTTGTTTGAGGATGGTAAGCTGAACTCAAACGGCGATCAATATGCAAACTAGAACAGAGTTGTGTCCAAAATCGAGAGGTAAATTGTGTACCCCTGTCAGTCGTAATAGACTTAGGTAACCCATGCAATCTGACAATATGTTTGATGAACAAATCTGCTGTTTCTGAAGCTGTTGGCAAAGTGTGAATAGGTATAAAATGTGCCATTTTTGAAAAGAGATCCACAACAACCAGGATGACTGTGTTGTTAGAAGAGGGAGGTAGATCGACAATGAAGTCTAGGGCAATATCTTGCCAAGGTCTGTCAGCGATTGGAAGAGATAAAAGTAAACCATAAGGGTGAATTCTTTGAGATTTACATTTGGTACATACAGCACACCCTTGTATGTACTGTTTTACAGACTGAATCATATGTGGCCACCAGAAATCCCTTGAATTAAATGAAGAGTTTTCTTGAAACCAGGATGTCCTGAAAGTGGAATATCATGTGCCATAGCTAAAATGTCATTCCTAAGAGATTCTGGAACATACAGTGCATGACCATGGTAGAAAAATCCATCATTACCTTTATGAATCCTAGAATCATTAATCAATGGATCATTCTGTTGTTGTTCTTTGAGAATAGATGTTTTCCCCACTAAGAGGCCAATGAATTTTTCTGGTGGTATTATTGAGTTTAGTTCAGAACTCTCAGTTAATGGAGTTGAATATCTAGATAGAGCATCTGCCTTTGTATTTCTTACTCCTGGACGATAAGTGATTATAAAATCAAATCTAGTAAAGAATAAACTCCATCTGACTTGTCTGGAAGAAAGACTTTTGTTAGTTTTTAGATATTGTAGATTACGATGATCTGTAAATATGATGATTGGAAATCTTGCCCCTTCTAATAGATGTCTCCAAAATTCGAATGCAGCCTTGATGGCTAGAAGTTCTTTTTCCCCAATTGGGTAATTAATTTCGGCCGAATTCATAACCCGAGAATAATATGCGACAGGATGAAGCATGTTGGTAGAAGAATCTCTTTGAGACAGAATGGCTCCTATTGCAAATTCGGATGCATCTACTTCTAATGTATATTGTTTCGATGGATCTGGGAATTGTAGGATTGGAGCGGTAATGAAACTATGTTTGAGAGCGTTAAAAGAATCATCTGCCTGTTGGTTCCAGTGGTATTTGTTGTTCTTTCGGGTGAGTAGTGTGAGAGGTTTTGCGATAGTAGAGAAACCTTTAATAAATTTTCTATAAAAATTTGAGAATCCTAAGAATCTCTGGAGCTCTTTCTTATTTTTTGGAATAGGCCAGTTAGTGATAGCTTGTACTTTGTTGTCCTCCATGGATATTCCTTTTGGTGAAATATGATACCCCAGGAAAGAAATAGTATCAGAATTGAATATACATTTTTCTGCCTTAACATATAAGTTGTTCTGTCTTAATCTTGAAAGAACTGTTCTGACATGTTGTATGTGATCCTCTTTGGAATTTGAATAAATGAGAATATCGTCCAAATAAATGACAATGTATGTGTCAAGTAAATCTTTGAAAACATCATTAATGAAAAATTGAAAAGTTGCAGGTGCATTGCACAAACCAAAAGGCATGACACAATACTCATAGAGACCATACCTAGTACGAAAGGCAGTTAACCATTCATCACCTTTACGAATTCTAATTAAATTATATGCACCTCTTAAATCCAGTTTGGTGAAAATGGTAGCACCCTGTAACCTCTCTATGAGTTCTGGAATAAGAGGTAAAGGATATCTATTTTTTATTGTACAGTTGTTCAGTTGTCTATAGTCAATTATAGGCCTGAGACTGTCATCTTTATTCTTCACGAAAAAGATCCCGGCACCAGCTGAAGATGTAGAAGGCCGAATAAAACCTTTCTTTAGATTTTCCTCAAGATATCCTTTGAGATGAAGCAGTTCTGGTTCAGAGAGTGGATATATACGACCATAAGGAATTTTACTGTTTGGTTTTAAATCGATAGGACAGTCGTAAGGTCTGTGGGGAGGTAGAGATTGAGCCTCAACCTTATCAAAAACATCATAAAAATCTGAGTACTCTGTTGGTATATTTGTCATATCAACCTGTAATATAGTTTGTGATTGTGTACAGTGTGTTTTACAATATGGTGAGTCGAAGGAAATAGTACCACTATTCCATGAGATGGTTGGTTGATGTTTCTTTAGCCATGAAAGTCCTAGAATTATGGGGTACAAAGGAGAATGAATAACCTCGAAGGTACACAATTCAGAGTGACCTGATGAAAATGTTAATGATAATGGATCTGTATGATGGGTAACAGGACCTGAATTGATAAAAGAACCATCAACGACTCGAATAGGTAATGCAATTAATTTTTTAATTATAGGAATCTTATGATTTTCAACAAAAGATGAATGAATGAAATTATTAGTTGCTCCTGAATCGATTACCACCTGGGCTTTAAGTTGATGTTGATCCCACTGTAGACAAACAGAAAAAGTAAAGTGAGATGAGTTTTTTATAACAGTCTCATTTAAATGAGCTATCTCTTGCTTACCCTTTTTTGATTTTAACAGAATTGGACACTCCTTTACTCCGTGGTCCTTAGCAGCACAATATAAACAAAGATTATGTTGTCTTCGTCTAGCCTTTTCTTCAGGTTTAAGAGGACCTTTGACAAAACCTATCTCCATAGGCTCATCTGTTGAACGGACAGTGGAAACTGAATGAGAGCTATAGGCTTTCTTGGTAGATAATTCTGATGACCCTCTTTCAATCTTCCTTTCCCTCAAACGACGATCAATAGATATAGACAAGGTCATAAGATTTTCTAAGTCCTTAGGAATAACCACACGTGCCAATTCATCTTTTAGAGCATCCGCTAATCCAATACGGAATTGATTTGTCAAAGCTGGGTTATTCCACTGTGTGTCAGGTGCCCATCTTTTGAAATCAGTTATATATTCTTCTACAGGGCGTCTACCTTGTCGCAAATGTCTGATAGAATTTTCTGCTGAAGCTTGTTTGTCGTGATCTTCATATAGTAAGGACATGGCATTAAAAAATGATTCTAATGAGTTTAAGATAGGATCTTCTTTTTCATAGTATGCATTAGCCCATGCCTTGGCTTCACCAGTGAGATAAGAAATTACCGTTAGAACTTTAACCCTTTCGGTAGGATAGGTTCTTGGTTTCAATGAAAATAATAAAGTACATGAATTTTTGAAGTCTCTAAATTGAGTTCTGTCTCCAGAAAATCTCTCAGGTGGACATATTTGTGGCTCAGGGGAAACAAGAGGTGATGGTAAAGTTTGAGCAGGTACATGATCCCTAATATATTTTCGTAATTCCTGATTTTCAACTTGGAGGTCCCTAAGACCCTGGATCATTATATCCATATTTTGAGAAAGGGTTCCAACACGGTTGGATAATTCAGTAACATCCATTATAGACAAGTGGGTTAAGGGTGGCTTGGTAATATGTGAGGATTTATTATATGATTAATGTGAACCCAGTTGTATCTACTCCACTCAGTCTCACACCAAACCTAGGTACCTTGATAAACTAGGAACCTTATTCTGCTCATTGACTGAGGGTGACCTGTTTAGGTCAAAAGTAAATTACAACTAACTTTAGTTGCTAGAGATATGCACAACAATGTGAATGTGCTAATACTCTCCTAAATAATATAATAGCATTTTCTAAACAATAAATAATCTCTTTGGATATAGAATAAATTATAACTTTATGTAATTGAAGCTCTGTTAGTATCTCTTTAAATAGAATGTAGCTTATCACTCAGGTACAATGCTTGAATGTTCAGGTTAGTAAAGTTCATATGCAACCTTATTTATGAATGCAGCAGGATTGTTATGGCAATGTACTGTATGCAGAAATAACCAGCATATATGCAGAAGATGTTAAACATGCGAACTTTCCATTAGTAACGTATATGTATCAGCTTGAATTGTTAGTATATACAGTCTTTGGAACATATGAAATTAGCGTAACTTCAGCAATAACTTTATGTTTAGTACGATACCCAACACTTCATGACCAGCGTGTACTTGTGAAGACTTTGCTAGCTAGCAATAAGTTGTCCTGAGAAGCAGTGTAGAATCCGGCAACAGAGAGGAGCTGCGACACTGACTCCCGGAGTGCTGATGACGTCAGACGCCGAACTACTGCAGACACGCTGTATGTCAGTTAGCGTTTCAGAATGAAGTATGCTGTCCTGTGATTGAAAAGAACTTTGCAGATATAAAGTTAGTAAACAACTTGACGAACATGGAGAGAGCTTCTTGAAAGTTGTGATCACTCCTCATGCGAATCAAATTACCAAGCATCGTTGAATTAGAGAGGAGGGCTTATAAAGGCATAACGGTCATGTGATATTATGTTTAAAGGGACAGTGAAACGTGGAAATCATGAAGTATAGAGATTGAGAATTACTGTGATATGACAACCTACTCCCTTATGAGGTGACTTTATGCAAGCTCCTCAATCTCTGGGTCCCCAAAAGATTCAGATCCTCGCCATCCTCGGCCTCCTCTTCTTCCCTCCCAGCTGCGGGATCTGAAAGTCCTGACGCGGGGGCCAGGGCAGCTGCTTCTCCGTCCGGTGGCCTGGGAGGAGATGGAGAATCTGAACCAGGTAATTATCCAACTTCATATAATATCTTATTTTTTTTTTTTTAAGCAATAAATGTGTATATAGTCAGATACTAAACCTATACAGATCTCACAACATACACTACATATGATGTTTAGATATCTGATTTTAGATTAGTGACACATGAAATAGGAATGATGTGTCTTGCGCTCTACAGAATATGCGTCACAGAGCGAAAATGGAATTGCGCATACACGTTAACATGTCTTTGCTGAAAGTGGCATTGCTTTATACATGTTGGTCAAATGACGGATGCGTAATTCCGATTTGAATCATTGCGCAATGATCGCGAAAATGGAATTGCGCATACACGTTAACATGGCTTTGCTGTAAGTGGCATTGCTTTATACATGTTGGTCAAATGACGGATGCGTAATTCCGATTTGAATCATTGCGCAATGATCGCGAAAATGGAATTGCACATACACGTTAACATGGCTTTGCTGTAAGTGGCATTGCTTTATACATGTTGGTCAAAATGAAATGTGAATTATTATATATGTGAAGAATACAGTATTCTTATTTTCAATATTATACATAATAAAAAAAGAAGAATCCAAATAAATTATAACATATGCACATCAATTGATGAGAATGAAATAACACCAAAAAATAATTAAAGCTACAGTAAACAACACAACTGATTGAAAATAACAGTACAGGATATATTTATCATGAATTGAATTGAGGAAACAATTAACTCATGGGACTACCAAAGGATTAATAGTTTAAAATTGATTTGCTAATAATGTAAAGATTTTAAACATGGCATGATTTGTATTAATGATATGCAATCCTCATTTAATATATTACAGATATGGATGTTGCTGCTGGATCCTTAAGGCAGGGCTTGTCACAGTATGGTATGTCTCATTTTAATTGACATTTGTCTTAGAAACATGGACAGAACATTACATACTAAATCCACATTGTTCAATATTTATATGTAATGTCCCTTTAATAGATGAAAATTAAATAATTCTTCGGATATCCTTAAATAACATATTAGATTTGAATTGCATGCTCAATCCCATTCATTACATCAACATATGGAGTAGAGAATTCATTAACACCAACATTGTCAAATCAATATAATTTTATATTAAAGGGATACTGATCTACAATTATTAATGTTGTCATTCAGATAGAGTATGCAATATTAATAAACATTTAAATATAATACTATCATCATATGTGAAATATTCTATTGCTAAATGTATTTTAAAATCAAGAATGTACGTTTATCTGCATCTCAATTTTGGTTGAACAACCTGGGTTTTTATTGATGATTGGTGGATACCTTCAACAAACAATATTTATTGAATACAATATTGCTTATCTGCCTTTAAGATTAAAATGTAGCAACATTCAAATTATAATATGAGTCAATGTTAAATCATTTTGAACAGTTTGAACAGAGAAATCAATGATTTAAATTAATCATGTCAGTGTCCCTTTAATAAACAATAGATTCATTCATCTTTACATTCTTTGGATAAAACAATATTGATATATAATTCACATATTCACTGTTGGAGTTACTTTATAGATATCAGCATACTCTAACAGCACCATGATTACATATTTGTACTAATCAATTTGGTTTTGTATTGTGATAAATATGTGTTGTGTCCTAAACAAGATTACTGTACATTGCACAAATGGCTCGATGTGCCACATGTGTTTGTTTAGATTTGTCAACAGCTGCTCTTCAAAATGTGGTTTGTGTGTATTCTTTTAAGAACATTGATAAATCGGTATATTTAGATATGCAATAGCATCGTATGAGATGAGTTTGATGTCTAATATAGTCTGAAATTAAACATATGTTCAATACATCATTTTTAACAGAATCCCCTTGATTCAATCAAGCATTTTCTGGTTTAATGACTGCTCTATTCTTCACATTTTCAAGTTGATTAATCTTAAAATTTGATACAGATGTGATTTAGTGATATCCCAAATGTGTTTCCTAATATATATCTATATCATTCATAGAGAGAGTTGGTGTGGTGAGCCCACAGGAATCCAGCAGTGACATAGAGCCGCCTTTGCGGTCTCCTGGTAAGTCCATTGACTCATTTATATGTCATTGAATGTGTATTGGTAATCAATATTATGAGCATGATTCTGATGAAGCATAACATTTGAAACAAACATATAATTTTCTCTTCTGATTATATATTAATTTTCTTTTAATATTGAAAGATTAATAATTAAAACTTTATTAGTCTACACATTTGTTATTCAGAAGATGTATAGCATATGTTTGTTTCCATGTTCTTTTTTGACAACAGTCATCAAGTGATACACACATGAGAAATCTTAAATGTTCTATGTACTATGCTTTTATGATTTGTAAATTAATACAAACAATACATCGAAAATATGAATCATTGAGAATAACAAATCTAATGTAAAGGTGTGTATATCTTTAATGCAACATTGATGTGTGTCTTTGAACAACAGTAACATATGTTATAATATCTGTTCTTAACGTGTACACAACATGTTATGTTTTACAGAGATTGATTTAACATATGTGACGGAGGAGGAAGAGGCTGCCTTGGAGTCTAATGGTATGTGAAATATATCTATCATGTTTCCAACATGTTGCTTTATTTGAAATCATTTCATTGAAGACATTCAAAGTCTACAGCTTTTGCACTTTAAAAAGGAATATTATTTGTCTGTTCAAATACACTACTGCCCCCTTTCTATATCAGGCAGCATGAAATATTTTTATTTTTAAAAAATGTATAATTCATGCCATCATTATGTCACATGCATATTCCAGGCCAAAACACAATAATAATGTTATAATTGTACAGACAGTAATTGATATTCATCTGAGTGCCTATATGCATACCATATCCTCATTTCATAATTGCTTACAAATTCAAACACACTTCTAAGTATATTGAAAACATAATCAATTTGAAATGCGTTGATTTGATTTCATGATGTATGAGATGTTAATATATATTTATTAAATTTTCAGATGGATCCACCACTTCTGGTCATCTGGTTTCCGCCTCTGCCCAGTCCCCTGACCAGTCACAGACCCCTCCCCATGCCCAGACCCCTGCCCAGACCCAGACCCCTGCCCATGCCCAGACCACTGCCCATGCCCAGACTCCTGCCCATGCCCAGACCCCTGCCGGCCCTTCCCATTTATCATTTCCTGCCCCTCCCAAAAAACGCCCATACAACCCCCTTCGCCGCTCTCCCCGTATTATGGCCCGTACAGCTGCCCAGACCCCAACTCCCCACTCCCCAGCTGTACGGCCTACCCCGGAGCATCAGCTCATCCCTCCCCAAGCCAATCCCATCCCTCCCCAAGCCAATCCCATCCCTCCCCCCTGTCTCAACGTTCATTGTCCTGAGTGTCGGATTGTCCTTCCCAGGCACAGCTGTAAGTATCATTCAAAATCAACATTATAAGATACTTAAAGGTACACTGAAGGAAAATATTTTCTATTGTGATTCAAATAGAGCATGCAATGTTAATCAAATTTATAATTTACTACTCTTATGAATTATTCTTCATTCTCTTGATATCTTTATTGAAACAAAGAAATGCCTATAATTATTTTAAAAAATAAAATAATTGTGGACATCATTTCTTTATTGTTGGATGAATGTATCCATCAACCAGCAGGGACAAACAAAGTTGATAAACAAATATGGCCTGCCCTAAAAACCGACATTCTTGCATTCAAAATCTAGCTATAGAATTCAAACATTTAAAGAATATGTGTAATTTTTAAATATTTGTAATGTCATGCTCTATCTGAATCAGTCAATTAAATATTTAGGTTCAGTGTCCCTTTAATTGGATATCACTACATATACCAATCACCACTACTTGGATCCAACAATTAATGTACAAATGTTTATACATTATCTCTTGTCTAACCCAGTGGGAATGTAATTTCTTCAGGTTGCTATGTTTACACAGCTTGTCCTCAATGCCAAAATGTTTAAGGATAGGTGTGCCTACCACAGTATAATTAAAATATTTAAATTGCTAATGTAAGTACAATGTAAATCCTTTAACAAGATTTTATACACTCAAGCTGTATAAGTGGATCATATAAAACCAATTAAAGGGGACAACATGTTTGAGTAAACTGTCCCTTTAATGATTTCGGTCTGTCTGAATAACATAATTCATGTGTAAAGAATAAATTTAAACTAATTGATGTAAAGAATGATTTGTCTTTATGATGACAATGTATCTTTTCTATTTTTTTCGTCTGTTGTGTAATTATCATTAATATTTAATTTATTCTTTATTTTAGGCTGTGACTCAGAATGGCTCATGCTAGAAGGGATAGCAAGAGTAGAGCAGGCCGTGTTGAGCAACGCAGCTGTCCTGAGAGGGATGAACGACACCATGCAGGCCCAGCTCCGGGTTCAGGACTTGACTCTGCGTGAAATTATGCGATTAAGTTCAAGGCCTGAATCTGGAGCTGGATATGCACAGGACGATGAAGAGGATGACCAGTAAGTGGAGGATCTGGAGATGCTCCAAGGTGGCAGATAAGAATCCACCGTCCACATGTTGATGTTTTTTTTTATTGTTGCCATTTGGCCTTTTTAAAAGTTTATTGTTGTGCCTGTTGCACTCTTTTACCTTGTCATATGTCTCCAATGGGGCTATGGTGGCCCTTGGCAACTCTCTTCATGGACTGTGATGCACTGTGTTACCTTGTCATATGTCTCCAATGGGGCTATGGTGGCCCTTGGCAACTCTCTTCATGGACTGTGATGCACTGTGTTACCTTGTCATATGTCTCCAATGGGGCTATGGTGGCCCTTGGCAACTCTCTTCATGGACTGTGATGCACTGTGTTACCTTGTCATATGTCTCCAATGGGGCTATGGTGGCCCTTGGCAACTCTCTTCATGGACTGTGATGCACTGTGTTACCTTGTCATATGTCTCCAATGGGGCTATGGTGGCCCTTGGAAACTCTCTTCATGGACTGTGATGCACTCTTTTACCTTGTCATATGTCTACAATGGGGCTATGGTGGCCCTTGGCAACTCTCTTCATGGACTGTGATGCACTCTTTTACCTTGTCATATGTCTCCAATGGGGCTATGGTGGCCCTTGGCAACTCTCTTCATGGACTGTGATGCACTCTTTTACCTTGTCATATGTCTCCAATTG
Organism: Bombina bombina; assembly: GCF_027579735.1. Classification (NCBI taxonomy): domain Eukaryota; kingdom Metazoa; phylum Chordata; class Amphibia; order Anura; family Bombinatoridae; genus Bombina; species Bombina bombina. The sequence continues at coordinate 30,265,538 of NC_069499.1, read as the reverse complement.
GGCTATGGTGGCCCTTGGCAACTCTCTTCATGGACTGTGATGCACTGTGTTACCTTGTCATATGTCTCCAATGGGGCTATGGTGGCCCTTGGCAACTCTCTTCATGGACTGTGATGCACTCTTTTACCTTGTCATATGTCTCCAATGGGGCTATGGTGGCCCTTGGCAACTCTCTTCATGGACTGTGATGCACTGTGTTACCTTGTCATATGTCTCCAATGGGGCTATGGTGGCCCTTGGCAACTTTCTTCATGGACTGTGATGCACTGTGTTACCTTGTCATATGTCTCCAATGGGGCTATGGTGGCCCTTGGCAACTCTCTTCATGTACTGTGATGCACTGTGTTACCTTGTCATATGTCTCCAATGGGGCTATGGTGGCCCTTGGCAACTCTCTTCATGGACTGTGATGCACTGTGTTACCTTGTCATATGTCTCCAATGGGGCTATGGTGGCCCTTGGTAACTCTCTTCAGGACTGTGATGCACTGTGTTACCTTGTCATATGTCTCCAATGGGGCTATGATGGCCCTTGGTAACTCTCTTCATGGACTGTGATGCACTCTGTTACCTTGTCATATGGCTCAAATATTCCTTATTTTTACAAGATTATTTCTAAACGTTGTTGATGTTTTCTTACATACTAATAAAAGACATGTAATTGCACGATTCTTTGTCCTCATTCTTCATGTTATTTTTTTAAAGCTCTAGTTTATCTTTTTGATCCTTAAAGGGACCTACCAAAAATATTTTTATATTAAAAATCATATATGTAAGACAATTGTAAATGACTTTAAGATTAACATCTCCAATGTAATCTTATTATTTGTCTTTATATATTTTTCTCTTAGCTTTATCATTGCATGATTATGATTAGCATAGTAATTGTTTTATATGTGTATATATAGATTGTTATTTGTGTATATATGTATATTTCAATTTTCACATCCATGTGTGTATTTAGAAACTCTGCATGAATTGATGCACCTTTAACAAATGATCTGAGGATTGATACAGTGATATAATCCCTGTAAAGGGTTCATTTTATTGAAATAGTATTGTCTATGTGTATCCGCTTTTTAAAAACAAAATAATGTCCCTTTAAGGGATGGTGAGCACAATTGTTAATGAATGTATTTCCATTTCTAAAGCGTTTTTGTCCTTTTTACATGAACAAGGACATATAATCTTATTAATAAACAATCTTATTGTAATGTTGACAGCACATGTATTTCATTTTCTATTCTATCTTATTTTAAAAGTGTAACCAAATAAATCTCTGTGTGTAATGCAAATATTTTAGATGATGAATATTTGTTTAAAAATATGTTAACAAAATAATTCTCCTCCCATATATGGCTATAGGTAGGCTGACCATATTTAAACTTGAATAAATGACACGTTTAATCAATCCATGTATCATTATTGTTATTCCAAAACAATCAAAACATATCTTAAAACATCAATGGCATATGTATTTCTCATGTGTATCTTTTAAATGTTAAAGATATACACCATAGCTATAGTTCAAGGGACAGTCAAGTCCGAAAAGATGATTCATGATTTGGTGACATTCCTAGATAGCAATCTATACACATACTAGTTCCTGAAATATAAATATGTTTTTTAGTGATATGCCAAGCTGTCAACTGAGTCCTTGTATTGGCTGCGGTTTTTCAGCTATCTCGGATGCGCCATGTTGCTCAAAACGTCACCTGCCAGGCTGTCCAATGATTCCTTGTATTGACTGACGTTCTTACGTGATCAAGAATGTTCCTTTTATTGGATGGCGTTTTTACGCGATCAAGGATGCGCCTTTTTTTTTTTTGGGCGTTCTTACGTGATCAAGAATGTTCCTTTTATTGGATGGCGTTTTTACGCAATCAAGGATGCGCCTTTTTTTTGGCGTTCTTACGTGATCAAGAATGTGCCTTTTATTGGATGGCGTTCTTACGTGATCAAGGAAGCGCCATGTTAAGACGTCACATGCAAAGGTAAAAAAACGTATGATTGGATTACGTAGTCCCGCAATATTTGTTTGTGCACGTTAAACACGTTTGTGACTGCAGCCAATTTTAAAAACCTTGAGAATATGTATTATTTGCATCATGTTACATTGTTGACCCGTAGCTGATAAAGACCACCACATTCTCTTTTGATGGATGTCTGGTTGAATAAACGAACGAAAGCAAAATGTTTTCATGCATATGATATTTCGAGGCAAGTGCAAATCTCTATAGTCCATGTTGTTTAATATGTTTGTCAACAATATGTTCCTTTTTCAGAAAAATGACTGTTGTTTTTAATGTTAAAGATATCTAATTAATAAATATGCGCTATTGTGTTAGAATAAAGTAATCAATATGCATTTAGCTTTATCATATGCTAAATATATGATGCCGACTTCTTCTAAATGTAATTTCGTTGTAAATTTTATTAAAGGTTCATTAGACACTCACATTATAAATCAAAAATTTTTATTTTGTCTCTAGTTAGATAGTCCATTGTTTAACAAATACACGTTTCATTTTGCTTCTGTTCAAAGAAAATGTAATTAATTATCAGACTCCTCGCCAAGCCTCTAAGTTTCATGTGAGTACCATCTCCAGCTTTCTCCTATTTGTGTAAAGGGTCTTTTCATATGTTAATAATGGGGTATTGTCTTGTTTTACGGTTGTAATGGGGGTTCATCTATATTTTCAATAGAGATAACCCGATTTTCTTTGAAAGTGTTTGAAGCTTTGTAATATTGATATCAGTATATGTTAATCTTGTTGTTTGTAGTAGTGTCTATTACATACAGTTCTGTTAAAAATATAGTATACTGTCCCTTTAATGCAAATGTTGATTTTTGTATCATGTATGAGTTCCACATTGTTTAATCTTCAAATATATTATTGTTAGCATATTTTCACCCCCCACTCCTTAAAGGACTTTAAACCATATTCATTGTTCAAACAAATGTCTTTCTTAAAAAAAATTAACACAATAATATCTCTTTAAGAAAATATACTTTATTTAACACGTCAATATAAATCTGATTTCAATATTTAATTTTTGAGCAAGTACATGTAGATATACCAACAAGCTTCAAATATGTGTTAGCAGATGTAATTTTATTAAAGGGACAGTTTAGAAAACAAATAATGTTTTGCATTATTATAAAAGTCAATTTTGTAATATCAATGATATCAAAGGTTTCTCACCAATTAATCATTTGTCTTTGTTTATTTAAATTGGCTAGCTAAACCTATGAGGTTTGTGTGCTCATTTCTTCGAGCTTGAAGAGTGCATGTAATCATTATACAATTTGACCACTAGAGGGCATTTGGATAGCATTTGTATATGTAAAACCTTGTGCTCATACAGCATATTATTTACCATGTATTGATCATTGATATCTAAAAGGTTGTTATGTCAGAACAACAAATAAGTGGTCATTTTTCCTAGGCATAGATACAAGGTTAAGCACATAAGTCACACGTATTTCTCCATGTTTTGATGTTTCCAACTTGATAATGCGTAATACAGTGTTTTCTTTGTAATCAATAATTTTCTGACTGTCCCTTTAAGCTGTGTTATTGGCATTCAAACAGTAATATGCCATCATGGATAATTGTAATGGTAATTTTGTTTGCGATTCGGGAAACAGTTTGGACATCACATCACAGAAACCAATCAATATCATGAACAAGGATAGGTATGTGATGATGTGGTTTTCACACACTTATAACCCACACTCTGCAAACAATCTGCCTCCATGGACCCGGTCCCATAGAAGTAGATTATATACAGAGTGTGGTCCACAAGTGTATGAAAACCACATCATCACATACCTATCCATTACACATTAAATAAAAAAAAAATTAAAGATGAAAATAAATACTTCCTCTTCCTTCCCCTCTTCCCACGGGGCTGAGGCTCTGGGAGGGGCAACTGCAGACTCTGAAGAGTTCTCCTTGGAGAGGTTGTGGGAAGAGTGGAAGGAAGAGTACTGGGATGACCAAGGTGAGGAGGAGAAGATGGCTGAGGAGGAGAAGATGGCTGAGGAGGAGAAGCTGGCTGAAGAGGAGAAGCTGGCTGAAGAGGAGGAGATGGCTGAAGAGGATGAGATGGCTGAAGAGGAGTAGATGGCCCGGCAGGAGTAGATGGCCCGGCAGGAGTAGATGGCCCGGCAGGAGGAGATGGGCCGGCAGGAGGAGGCCCAGCAGCAAGAGGCCCAGCAGCAGGAGGCCCAGCAGCAAGAGGCCCAGCAGCAGGAGGCGGACCAGGAGGTAGACCAGCATGTGCCTCCCGGAAAAAATTGAACATCTCTTGGTGCAGATGAAAGATTCTGTTTTGTCCTTGTTCGATTCTATTGAGTATGTTTATTATTTGGTTTTGTCCTTCAATTATTTGATTTTGTCCATCCAGAATTCGAGTGCGGCCTTCGATATTTTGTATCCGGGAGTTACGCATCTGGTCTATGTAGTCCAGTAGAACCCGCACCTCCGCTATTTCCTCTTGTTGTGCTTGGCGGGGTACGCGTGCACGGCGGGGTGCCCGTGCACAGTGGGGTGCGGGTCCTTGAGGGTCCTCTGGTTCTGCATGCTCCTCCTCTGCTTCCGGGGCCTCTTCATCAGCTTCCGTGCGCTCTTCGTCACGGGGGGCCTCTTCCCTCCGAAGTGGAAATTCCTCCCCACCACTCTCATCCCGGGGAGATAGATGAGGCTGTGTTTCTTGTGCTGCCTCCTCCCCAGACTCTGTATATTAAAAAAAAAAAAAAAAAATGTATATATTAGCATATTTGCAAATCAAGCTTTAAATGACTTAGCTTACGATACAATTACAAATGCAGAATCATTAATCCACTTTGAAATCTAACAAACAATCAATACGATTTCCGCTTTTTCAAAACCGTGTTTGTGATATCTCTGGTCAATCTGATTTTTTTCGCGTTTGTTTTCAGTCTGTTTAAATGCACACCTAACCTATAGCCTAGATACTGATGTAACCGCAAAGTAATTGAATGCGTGTAAACAACGTTATAGCATTAATCTGATCCTTAAAGGGACATGAAACCCAATGTTTTATCTTTCATGATTTAGAAGCATACATTTATTATCAACTTTCTAATGTACTTTTCGTATCTAATTAGCTTCATTCTCTGGATATTCTTTGCTGAAAAGCATATCTAAATATGCTTATAAGATGCTGATTGTTAGCTGAATATAGCTGCCTCCTGTGATTGTTTCACCGTGTGCATGGCTATTTCTTCATTAAAATATATCTCAAGAATGATTCAAATTAGGTAATATAAGTACATTTGAATGTTTTGTCAAATTGTATTCGCTACCTCAATCATGAAAGTAAATGTTTGCGTATAGTGTCCCTTGAAATACATTCGTATGTGAAATTATTGTTCAATGAGCTTACCGTCAGATGAGAGTGGCAGGTTCCCGGTATCAATTCCTCCGATACCGACTATTTCCACCTCGGAGATGCTGGGCCGCAACATTTCCTCCCATCGGCAGTACTCTATTTCCAGGGCAGGTCCGCCACCGGTTCCTGCGGCATGTCGGGCCTCCAGACTTAACTTTTTCTTGAGATCCATCTTACAGTCCCGGTAGCGATGTTTTATCGAATCAAGATCTCTGTTCCGGCCACCCACTGCATTGACTGCATTTCTTATCTCATTCCAGAGCCTCCTCTTGTCAGTCGGGGTAGTCTTCTGGTGCTGCAGCCTCCTATACCTGGCCATATAGGCATCTATGAGGGCCTCCTTCTCCTCCATCAAAAACCTCGCCTCCCTAGTCGCCTTGGCCTTCCCCTGTGACGATGCCCTCTGTTTCCCGGACTGTGAAGCCCTACTCTGTCCGCCACTGGGCCCAGCCACTTGGTCATCTTGAACCAAGTGGCTGGGTCCACCCACTGGTTCCACCCCCGCTTCCTGCCCCCCTTCCTGCCCTGTTCCTCTCCCCCTCCCTCTCCTCCCCCCTCTACCTCTCCCCTGCCTGGCCTCCATCTGTTCCCTAAACTAAACCACAAATAATCAAACAAAAAGTGAGTGTGATGAAATGAAAGGGGGTCAAAATAAAGAACTAAAAAGACAAAAAAAGTGCTGAAAGTGTGAGAGGGATGTAAAAAAACAAAGAGGGTAAGGAGTATTTAAATAAACCAAAAGAAGAAGAAGACTAAAAGGAGGATATGTAAACTAAATGTAACTAGGGGATGGGTATGGGGTATGGGATAAGAGTAAATGGGATGAAAGGGAATGGGACTACAGGGAATGGGGTATGGAGTGTAGTATGAGGGGGTAGGGGGTATGGAGTGTATGTAGTGTTATTGATAAGTGTATTTATGTATTGAATGTGTTTGCGTGTAAATGTGTTAAGTGTACAGAAAAATCACTCGCTCGCTAACTCACACTACTACTAATTCTCACTAACACACTACTACTAATTCTCACTAACAAACACTCCCACTAACTCTCACTAACTAACAGTAACTTAGGCTCCCACTAACAACTCTCACTAACAACTCCCACTAACTCACTCACGCTCCCACTAACAGACTCTCTCCCACTCCCACTAACTCCCACTAACTCACTCACTATAACACTAACAACTGACTCTCTCACACTAACACTAACTCACTCACAATAATGCACCAACTCTCTAATATTAAACCTCCAATCTCCAAATACCCAACAGCAACACAGTCAAAGAAGCCCTGCTTGTGTGGTGCTTATATACCCTGTGTAAATGTTTAATGATGTACCAATTTCCGTTGTAATTAGTGTTCAGGTGTGCTTTATTAGCAATTAATATTAGTGCAATGTGTATTAGGTGTGTGAATTTGCGCATGCTCATTTTGAGTTATTTGTGGAATGTGTAGAATGCGATGATGTCATAGTGGTCGTTTTCTCTAACATTGTCCAATAGTATTCTTTTTAAATGTGAATTTGCGATGGTGTGTTCTTAGTGAAGTGTTGTATATGTATGTTTGTCCTAATATATAGTTATATTGAATGCGATTATTTTTCTAGTGTATGTATATATTTTTTATTCCTTGTTGTTATTTTGCGATTTTCCGCATCTTAAAGTATATGCGTATTCCCCGTATTAAATTTTATTTCAAATCCCCCCGTTTGTGAATGTGTAATGCTTGTGTGCTTTGTTGATTGATTGTTGTTGTGACATTTGCGGCGTGTTATTGTTGTGCATGATGTGGTATGCGTCATATGACCGAGCTGTGCGTATTCTCGCGAGATCGAGTGTTAGGTGAAAAAAGCTATTTTTTTGATTTCCCATTGATCTCTATGGGAGACTGTCTTACGCGGGCAGTATTACGCGTGTGACATACACGCGTTAGGAGCATCGTTAGATGGTATGTTTTGAACTCTAAATACCGGAGTCAAACAATGCCGTGCGTTAGACATAAAACACGAGTGGCGTTAGCAACCCATCTACTGCCGAACTCCAAATCTAGGCCTATATGTATTAACCCCTACTCTGCCCCCCTACACCGCCGCCACTATATTAAATGTATTAACCCCTAAACCTAAGTCTAACACTAACCCTAACACCCCCTAACTTAAATATAATTTAACTAAATCTAAATAAATTATTCCTATTTAAAACTAAATACTTACATATAAAATAAACCCTAAGCTAGCTACAATATAACTAATAGTTACATTGTAGCTAGTTTAGGGTTTATTTTTATTTTACTCTGTATTTATTTTAACAATAGTTACAATAGTTATTAAATAGTTATTAACTATTTAATAGCTACCTTGTTAAAATAAATCCAAATATACCTGTAAAATAAAACCTAACCTAAGTTACAATTAAACCTAACACTACACTATAATTAAATAAATTCCCGAAACTAAATACAATTAAAAACAATTATCTAAAGCACACACAAAAACACTAAATTACAGAAAATAATAAAATAATTACAAGTTTTTAAACTAATTACACCTAATCTAATCCTCCTAATAAAATAAAAAAGCCCCCCAAAATAATAAAAAGCCCTACTATATACTAAATTACAAATAGCCCTTAAAAGGGCCTTTTGCGGGGCATTGCCCCAAAGTAATCAGCTCTTTTACCTATAACAAAAAGTACAATACCCCCCCATTGGGTGGGTTTTAGAGTAGGGTTGGGTGTGTGGGTGGTGGGTTTTAATGTTGGGGGGGGGTATTGTACTTTTTTCACAGGTAATAGAGCTGATTACTTTGGGGCAATGCCCCGCAAAAGGCCCTTTTAAGGGCTATTCGTAATTTAGTATAGGGTAGGGCTTTTTATTATTTTTGGGGGGCTTTTTTATTTTATTAGGGGGATTAGATTAGGTGTAATTAGTTTAAAAAAATTGTAATTATTTTATTATTTTCTGTAATTTAGTGGGTTTTTTTTGTACTTTAGAGAATTGTTTTTAATTGTATTTAGTTTATGGAATGTATTTAATTATAGTGTAGTGTTAGGTTTTAGTGCAACTTAGGTTAGGTTTTATTTTACAGGTAAATTTGTCTTTATTTTAACTAGGAAGTTATTAAATAGTTAATAACTATTTAATAACTATGGTACCTAGTTAAAATAAATACAAACTTGCCTGTAAAATAAAAATAAACCCTAAGCTAGATGCAATGTAACTATTAGTTATATTGTAGCTATCTTAGGGTTTATTTTATAGGTAAGTATTTAGTTTGAAATAGGAATAATTTATTTAATGATAGTAATTTTATTTAGATATATTTAAATTATATTTACGTTAGTGGGTGTTAGGGTTAGGGTTAGACTTAGGTTTAGGAGTTAATAAATTTAATATAGTGTCGGCGACCTTGGGGGCAGCAGATTAGGGGTTAATAAATGTAGGTAGGTGGCGGCCATGTAGGGGGCGGCAGATTAGGGGTTAAACACTTTATTAGAGTTGCGGTGGGCTCCGGGAGCGGCAGTTTTGGGGTTAATACATTTATTATAGTTGCGGCAGTATGGGGGGGCAGATTAGGGGTTAATAAGTATAATGTAGGTGACAGCGTGCTCCGGGAGTGGCGGTTTAGGTGTTAAACACTTTATTTAGTTACGGCGGTGTAGGGGGGGCAGATTAGGGGTGTTTAGACTCTGGGTACATGTTAGTGTGTTAGGTGTAGACATTTACCATAGGAATCAATAGGATATCGGGCAGCAGCGAACATGAGCTTTTGCTGCTTTCCGACTCCCATTGATTCCTATGGCATCCGCCACCTCCAGGGCAGCGGATTGAAAACCAGGTACGCTGGGCCGGAATAGTGGCGAGCGTACCTGGTAGGAATTTGATAACTTCCAAAAGTAGTCAGATTATGCCGAACTTGCGTTCGGAACATCTGTAGTGACGTAAGCATTGATCTGTGTCGGACTGAGTCCGGCGGATCGTATGTTACGTCACTAAATTCTACTTTTGCCGGTCTGTAGGGTTTGATAACTAAGGCGAATCAGGCTCGCCACAAATACGCTGCGGAATTCCCGTGTATTTGCGGTTGCCAGTTTGATAAATAGAGGCCCTAGTCTGAACTTCAAATGAGGAGTAGATTTTTTTATGACTAATTTCAAAGTCATGTCTATTTCCACTCCTCCTGCATCATGTGACAGCATCAGCCAATCACAAATGCATACACATACCATGTGACAGCATCAGCCAATCACAAATGCATACACATACCATGTGACAGCATCAGCCAATCACAAATGCATACACATACCATGTGACAGCATCAGCCAATCACAAATGCATATACGTATATATACTGTGAATTCTTGCACATGCTCAGTAGGAGCTGGAGATTAAACAAGTGTAAATATTAAAAGACTGCGATCATTTTGTTAATGGAAGTAAATTGGAAATCTGTTTTAAATTGCTGCTCTATCTGAATCATGAACGTTTAATTCAGTGTCCCTTTAATGAGATGATGTACATGCAATGTATTTGTTTATTAGTAAATGAATTGCATGAAACACATCCATGAGATAAATTATAGCAGATACAATAATGCTGTACAATACACATAAACAACAAGCACCAATTACACCTAAATAATTCATTTTCTTTTAACACAATTTATTTTTTATGATTCAGATAGAGCACTTTCTCATTTTCTTTTATAAACAAATTTTTAAGGTAAGCTCAGGAGTGCGCCCATTTCTGGAGCACTATATGGCAGAAGTTTTGCAAGAAAGTTATCCATTTGCAAGAACACTAGAGGGCAGCACTATTTCCTGCCATTCAGTGTTTTAGAGCCCTACCTAGGTATCTCTTCAACACAGAATACCATGGGAACAAAGCAAATTTGCTAATAGAAATAAATTGGAAACTTTTTAAAAATTGTCTGTCTGAATCACAAAAGAAAATGTTGGGGTTTCATAGCTGTTTAACCAGTTTTGGAGAGGTCGCTGTGCTCCTCCAGCGCAGAGCATCTCTGTGATTGACAGCAGTGTGAGCGTGATCGCTTGTACAGCTATGACAATGTGTGACCTTCTCTCCAACTGCTGAATATTTGTCTCAGAACAGAAATGGCCAAAAATTGCTCATGAGATGAAAGTATCTGCACATCGACACAAGGAACGGCCAACCAAATGAGGAACAAAATATAAACCCTGAAAGTCCTTCATTTAAAACGTATTTTATGCATCTGCCGCTACTTCTTAAAAGTAAAGTAATGATATGAAGATATAGTCGCTGCAGTAGGAAATAATATCATATGACATATTTTTTCCCATTATGCAAGCAATGATCTGATCTTCACAATCACAAGATCAGCTTATCGTACGCTCTCATATCTATGGATAAGCAAGTTTGTGTTACCAAGAAGCAGATGCTCAGCGGCTTTGTGATGAAGTAAACGTTCTGATTCAGGAGAGGCTCACAGAGCAGGAGTGGAAGCAATATGCCGCTAAACGAGGAAAGGAATACTTAGCTGTCAGAACAAGCCTTGTCACAGCAGCCACCTGCTAAGTAGCAGATGTTTTGTGAATCTCATTTGCTATTTTACCTGCATGTATTGAACCTAGCTGCACTGAAATATCTTGCTGGATGTTTACAGTGTAAGACTGCTGAGTGCTCCAAATTAAAGAAATGTAACCTTTATCATCTCTTACATACTTCTGTGGCAATCAAAGGGTTAATAATGGCTTTGTTAAATGACAAGATTTAGTACAACCAAAAAAATTACAGTGTAAGAATAAATACCTGATAAGCAGTGTAATGTTTAATATCAGCAGTTAAAGGCTAAATACCAGTTCAGTAGTGTAAGGGTAAATACCAGTTCAGTAGTGTAAGGTTAAATACCAACTCAGCAGTGTAAGGTTAAATACCAGTTCAGTAGTGTAAGGTTAAATACCAACTCAGCAGTGTAAGGTTAAATACCTGATCAGCACTGTAAAGTTAAATACCAGCTCAGCAGTGTAAGGGTCAATACCTGATCAGCAGTGTAATTGTAAATACCAGATAAGCAGTGAAAGGTTAAATACCAGATCAGCATTGTAAGAATAAATACCTGATCAGCAGTGTAAGGTTAAATACCAGCTCAGTAGTGTAAGGTTAAATACCAGTTCAGAAGTTAAAGGCTAAATACTAGTTCAGTAGTGTAAGGTTAAATACCTGATCAGCACTGTAAAGTTAAATACCAGCTCAGCAGTGTAAGGGTAAATACCAGATCAGCAGTGTAAGGTTAAATACCAGGGGCGCGTTTCTATATACGGCACAGGTTTCGGCGCAAGCATGGAAACCTGCGCCGCCCGTAGTTTCAGCTCGCAACTCGAGCTATCCCATATACGGCGCCGTCAGATGCTAAAGTGCCGTAAGTCTGACAAACGATGTCCAGAAATCTGCGTAAGTACAAATTTCTGGAGTTGCCAGTGACTTACGGCACTTTAGAAACTGCCGCTGCCTACAAAACCTTACTAAAGTATTAAATCTCCCGTACTGTCTAACACGCCTCCCAAAAATAATCCAACACGTATACCCCTCTATCCGCAATCCCCCCTCTCACTCCTAATAATAAATATATTAACCCCTAAACAGCCGCTCCTGGACCCCGCCGCTAGCTACATATGTTTTTCCCCCTAATGTGACCCCCCTACACCGCCGGCAGCTACATTAAAATTATTACCCCCTAATGTGAGCCCCCTAACCCGCCGCCACCTATTTAAACTATATTACCCCCTAATGTGAGCCCCCTACTTAAACTATATTAACCCCTAATCTGACACCCTTACACCGCCGCCATCTATATTAAAATTATTAACCCCTAATTTAATCCCTCTACACCGCCGCCACTTATATTAAATTTATTAACCCCTAAAATACTAAAATTTCCCTACCCTAAACTAAATTACAAATAGCCCTGAAAAGGGCCTTTTGCAGGGCATTGTCCCAAAGTAACCAGCTCTATTACCAGCCCTTAAAAGGGCCTTTTGCGGGGCATTGCCCCAAAGTAATCAGCTCTTTAACCTGTAATCTAATCCCCCTACACCGCCGCCACCTATATTAAATTTATTAACCCCCAAAATACTAAAATTTCCCTACCCTAAACTAAATTACAAATAGCCCTGAAAAGGGCCTTTTGCAGGGCATTGTCCCAAAGTAACCAGCTCTATTACCAGCCCTTAAAAGGGCCTTTTGCGGGGCATTGCCCCAAAGTAACCAGCTCTATTACCAGCCCTTAAAAGGGCTTTTTGCGGGGAATTACCCCAAAGTAATCAGCTCTTTTACCTGTAAAAAAAAATAGAATAGCCCCCCAACATTACAACCCACAACCCACATACCCCTATTCTAACCCACCCAAACCCCCCTTAAAAAAACCTATCACTAACCCGCTGAAGATCTCCCTACCTTGAGTCGTCTTCACCCAGCCGAGCCGAAGTCTTCATCCAATCCAGACGATGTCTTCATCCAAGCGGCAAAGAAGAGGTCTTCCATCCGGCCGATGTCTTCCTCCAAGCGGCATCTCTATCTTCTTTCTTCCGGCTCCATCTTCAAACCTCCTACGCAGAACATCCAGCTGGCCCAACGGACTAACGACGAATGAAGGTCCCTTTAAATGATGTCATCCAAGATGGCATCCCTCGAATTCCGATTGGTTGATAGGATTCTATCAGCCAATCGGAATTAAGGTAGGAAAAATCCGATTGGCTGATTGAATCAGCCAATCGGATTGAGCTTGCATTCTATTGGCTGTTCCTATCAACCAATAGAATGCGAGCTCAATCCGATTGGCTGATCCAATCAGCCAATTGGATTGAACTTCAATCCGATTGGCTGATTCAATCAGCCAATCGGATTTTTCCTACCTTAATTCCGATTGGCTGATAGAATCCTATCAGCCAATCGGAATTCGAGGGACGCCATCTTGGATGACGTCATTTAAAGGAACCTTCATTTGTTGTTAGTCCGTCGGGCCAGCTGGATGTTCCGTGTAGGAAATCAGAAGATGGAGCCAGGAAAAAAGAAGATAGAAGATGCCGCTTGGAGTAAGACATCGCCCGGATGGAAGACCTCTTCTTTGCCGCTTGGATGAAGACATCGCCCGGATTGGATGAAGACTTCGGCTTGGCTGGGTGAAGACGACTCAAGGTAGGGAGATCTTCAGGGGGTTAGTGATAGTTTTTTTTAAGGGGGGTTTGGGTGGGTTAGAATAGGGGTATGTGGGTGGTGGGTTGTAATGTTGGGGGGTATTCTATTTTTTTTTACAGGTAAAAGAGCTGATTACTTTGGGGCAATGCCCCACAAGAAGCCCTTTTAAGGGCTGGTAAAAGAGCTGATTACTTTGTACTTCAGAATAGGGTAGGGAATTTTTTTATTTTGGAAGGCTTTATTATTTTATTAGGGGGCTTAGATTAGGTGTAATTAGCTTAAAATTCTTGTAATCTTTTTTTATTTTTTGTAATTTAGTGTTTGTTTGTTTTTTAATTTAGTTTAGTTTATTTAATTGTATTTTTGTTTAGATAATTGTAGTTTATATAATTTATTGATAGTGTAGGTGTATTTGTAACTTAGGTTAGGATTTATTTTACAGGTAAATTGGTAATTATTTTAACTAGATAGCTATTAAATAGTTATTAACTATTTAATAGCTATTGTACCTAGTTAAAATAAATACCAAGTTACCTGTAAAATAAGATCAGGGGTTAATACATTTAATATAGGTTGCGACGGTGTAGGGGGATTAGGTTAGGGGTTAATCATTTTAATATAGGTGGTGGCGGTGTAGGGGGATTAGATTACAGGTAAAAGAGCTGATTACTTTGGGACAATGCCCCGCAAAAGGCCCTTTTAAGGGCTGGTAATAGAGCTGGTTACTTTGGGGCAATGCCCTGCGAAAGGCCCTTTTAAGGGCTGGTAATAGAGCTGGTTACTTTGGGGCAATGCCCCGCAAAAGGCACTTTTAAGGGCTGGTAATAGAGCTGGTTACTTTGGGACAATGCCCTGCAAAAGGCCCTTTTCAGGGCTATTTGTAATTTAGTTTAGGGTAGGGACATTTTAGGGGGTAATACATTTATTATAGGTGGTGGCGGTGTAGGGGGATTAGATTAGGGGTTAATCATTTTAATATAAGTGGTGGCGGTGTAGGGGGATTAGATTAGGGGGTAATGTAGTTAAAATAGGTGGTGGCGGTGTAGGGGGGTCATATTAGGGGGTAATATAGTTAATATAGGTGGCGGCGGGGTAGGGGGCTCAAATTAGGGGGTAATATAGTTAAAATAGGTGGCGGCGGGGTAGGGGGCTCACATTAGGGGTAATAATTTTAATATAGATGGCGGCGGTGTAGGGGGATTACATTAGGGGTTTAATAATTATAATGTAGGTGGCGGCGGTGTAGGGGGATAACATTAGGGGGTTAGACATTTAATGTAGGTGGCGGCGGGGTCCGGGAGTGGCGGTTTAGGGTTTAAACACTTTATTAGGGATTGCGGCGGGGGATCGAGTTGGCAGGTAGATAGACATTGCGCATGCGTTAGGTGTTAGGTTTTATTTTGCAGGCAGTTTAGGGAGCTACGGGGCTCCAATACTCAGCGTAAGGCTTACTACGCCTGCATTTTGTGGCGAGGTGAAAATGGAGTAAGATTTCTCCATTTTCGCCACGTAAGTCCTTACGCTGTATATTGGATACCAAACTGCGCTGGTTTGGTAGACCTGTCTATGGGCCAAAAAACTACAGCCGAAGGCAGAAATATACGAGCGTAACTTCTATGTTATGCCATATATAGGATTGGGCCCCAGATCAGCAGTGAAAGGTTAAATACCAGATCAGCATTGTAAGAATAAATACCTGATCAGCAGTGTAAGGGTAAATACCAGTTCAGTAGTGTAAGGTTAAATACCAGCTTAGCAGTGTAAGGTTAAATACCTGATCAGCACTGTAAAGTTAAGTACCAGCTCAGCAGTGTAAGGGTAAATACCAGATCAGCAGTGAAAGGTTAAATACCAGATCAGCATTGTAAGGTTAAATACCAGATCAGCAGTGTAAGGTTAAATACCAGATTAGCAGTGTAAGGTTAAATACCAGCTCAGCAGTGTATGGTTTAATACCAGCTCAGCAGTATAAGGTTAAATACCAGCTCACTAGTGTAAGCTTAAATACCAGCTCAGCAGTGTAAGAATAAATACCTGATCAGCAGTGTAAGGTTAAATTCCAGCTCAGCAGTGTAAGGGTAAATAACAGCTCAGCAGTGTAAGGTTAAATACCATTTCAGTAGTGTAAGGTTAAATACAGCTCAGTAGTGTAAGGGTAAATACCAGCTCAGCAGTGTAAGGGTAAATACCAGTTCAGCAGTTAAATGCTAAATACCATTTCAGTAGTGTAAGCTTAAATACCAGCTCAGCAGTGTAAGAATAAATACCTGATCAGCAGTGTAAGGTTAAATTCCAGCTCAGCAGTGTAAGGGTAAATAACAGCTCAGCAGTGTAAGGTTAAATAACAGCTCAGCAGTGTAAGGTTAAATACCATTTCAGTAGTGTAAGGTTAAATACAGCTCAGTAGTGTAAGGGTAAATAACAGCTCAGCAGTGTAAGGGTAAATACCAGTTCAGCAGTTAAATGCTAAATACCATTTCAGTAGTGTAAGGTTAAATACAGCTCATTAGTGTACCTAAGTAGTGTCTGCCAGTACCTAAGATGGGGGTGACCAGTGGGGTGCGAGGGAGGGAAGAGAGCTGTTTGGGAGGGATCAGGTAGGGATTAGGGGGTGGGAAGTTTCAAGAGCGAGGGTAATCTGTACACTAAAATGAACCTTACAGGCTACCTAATTAGCCCTACACTGACAGGAATAATAAGTGTGGTGCACAGCTGCAATTAGCGGCCTTCTAATTACCAAAAAGCTATAGCAAAGCAAAATATTTTTGATATTTCTGAACAAAGGGAATCACAGAGAAGCTTTTACAACCATTTGTGCTATGATTACACAAGCGGTATGTAAATAATTTCAGTGAGAAACCCAAAGTTTGTGTTAACAATTATTTTATTTGATCGCATGTGGCAGTCAAATGGTGACATGAGGTATACCAAAATGGGCCTAGACCAATACCTTAGGTTGTCTACTTAAAAAAATATATATAGTTTTGACAAGTAAATAAAAAAAACAAGGCTTTATTTCTGTTTAAATGGAGTGATGTTTTTCTCTGATAGTCCCGTTAGTGAAGGGGTTAAAAGATAATTAAATTTTGCAACAATATAATCATCCTATTACCCATAAGTGACACTTCACTTTATGAACGTATACATTTAAAAGGATTAAAATCAAGTAAAAAACAATTTTATTCATCTTTGCATGCATCAAATCATAAACAATCTAATATCTACCAGAAGACTGACCAATCAAAGTCATGATTCATTCCTTTTGGTGTCATTGCATTTAAAGGGACATTCTAGCCGAAATTAGAATCCACATTGATGCATTTCAATTTTGAATAGAAGCAGTTTTGTAATAAACAAGTATCAGCAAAAATGCTTCTGATGAAAGCTATAGCTGTTTCACAGGTGTATTTAAGTATGCACATGCACCAGCATTTTGAACACAGCACTTGCTCAGAGAGCCTAAGTTGCTTGTACCATCTAACGATGACTCAATTTGTTAATTGCTATCATGAAACAAGCCCCACTGGTGCTCTGAGCAGCTGGAGTGTTTAAGATTGCTGGTACACTGAGAATATTTAGCTATGCTTCACGTGCACACGCAGAGCAAAATGCTAACACTAAACAGTGATATCTTTTACTAGAAGCATTCTTGTCAATACAGGTATATTGCAAATAGGTTTCTATGCATAGATGTTATTCATCTATATAGATATAAATTTTGACTGGAATGTCCCTTTAAGTAATACATCCAATGCATCTCCCTTCTATTTAATATGCTTCCCCTATCACCGCCTCTCCTGAGAGTTTTTACTTCCTCAATAATCTGAAACCATAAGTTGCTTATATTATGGGGCAGATTTACTATGCAGCGTATACTGCAGTTTCCGTGCGAGCATTCAGGAAGTTAAGGAAGCTGCTCCTTAACTCGTCCGCTCCCTCTGAGGCGACGGACAGCAATCATCCTGTTCGGATATGATCGGGATGATTGACAACCCCCTGCTAGCGGCCGATTTGTCACGAATGTGCAGGGGGAAGCATTGTACAAGCATTTCACTTTAATTGCTTGTGCAATGATAAATGCAGACAGCGTATGCTGTCAGCATTTAGCGATGTCGGCCAGACATGATACACTAAAGCAGATCATGTCCGCCTGCCCATTCAGAAATCGGCCTATTTATTAAAGTGTCAACTATGTTGCATTCGCCTGCGTCAATACACTTGCGAGACATCGCTGCCGTGGACCTGAACATGATCTCCTTATTTATCAAAAAACCTGTCAAATCAAGTACGGTGCGAAGAGCATCTAACTGATGTTAACTAACGTTCACTGATGTTGCGGTTATTTGGGTTTTTCCCAACTTTATTTATTCCATTTCATTACTGCCCATGAACAAGCACATTTCTCTAAAGCTAATCTTTTATTTGTCATCTGTTAATGTCCAAGAAATAGCTACATTTGTACCTAAACAAACAATAATATCTCATAGGAAGTTATATGATACTTTCACAGAAATTAATGTGCATTTGTATTTCTAGGAGTCATATTTTTTTATCTATTGTTTTAAATTATAATTCATGCTAGAATTTGTACATATATCCTTGCACATACTTGTGTGTGTGTATATATATATATATATATATATATTTATATATGTGTGTGTGTTATGTCAGAAATCTTTTGCAAACATACAGCTAGATTACGAGTTTTGAACGCTATAGGGAAATTAACGACCGCCACAAAAGCGGCGATATTTAAACTCCCTATAGCGCTGCTATTACAGGTTTTGTAACACCCGGCTTGTGCGGGCGATATGGTTGCGTTGAGCTCCATATCTCATCCAAATACAAGCAGTGTTTTGACATGCTCGTGCACGATTTCCCCATAGACATCAATGGGAAGAGTCGGATAAAAAAAAGCCTAACACATGCAGTCGCGGAAACAAAAGCTCCATAACGTAGCCCCATTGATGTCTATGGGGAAGGAAAAAGTTACGTTTAAACCTAACACCCTAACATAAAAACCACGTCTAAACACCACTAATCTGCTGCCCCTAACATCACCGCCACCTACATTACAGTTATTAACCCCTAATCTGCCGCTCCCGATATCGCCGTCACTAATACTAAATAAATATATTAACCCCTAAACCTAACCCTAACGTAACCCTAACCCTAAGCATAACCCTAACCCTAACGTAACCCTAAGCTTAATTCTCACCCTAACCCTAACGTAACCCTAAACTTAATTCTCACTCTAACCCTAACGTAACCCTAAGCTTAATTCTCACCCTAACCCTAACGTAACCCTAAGCTTAATTCTCACCCTAACCCTCCCTAACTTAAATATAATTAAAATAATTTTATATTAAACTTACAATTATTACCTGAATAATTACTATTTAAAACTAAATTCTTACCTGTAAATAAACCTAAACTAGCTACAATATAACTAATAGTTACATTGCAGCAAGCTCACGGCTAGATTTAGAGTTTTGTCGGTAAGGACCCGCGTAGCTAACGCTGGCTTTTTTCTGGCCGCACCATAAAAATAACTCTGGTATTGAGAGTCCACAGAAAGGATGCGTAGAGCATATTTAACGCAACCAGAGTTGCTTACGGACGCGGCCAGCCTCAAAAACGTGCTCGTGCACGATTCCCCCATAGGAAACAATGGGGCTGTTTGAGCTGAAAAAAACCTAACACCTGCAAAAAAGCCGCGTTCAGCTCCTAACGCAGCACCATTGTTTCCTATGGGGAAACACTTCCTACGTCTGCACCTAACACTCTAACATGTACCCCAAGTCTAAACACCCCTAACCTTACACTTATTAACCCCTATTCTACCGCCCCCGCCATTGCTGACCCCTGCATATTATTATTAACCCTGTATTGACAAGAATGCTTCTAGTAAAAGATATCACTGTTTAGTGTTAGCATTTTGCTCTGCGTGTGCACGTGAAGCATAGCTAAATATTCTCAGTGTAATCAGAATCAAGATCAATCTGATTGGCTGATTGGATCAGCCAATCGGATTGAACTTGATTCTGATTGGCTGATTCCATCAGCCAATCAGAATATTCCTACCTTAATTCCGATTGGCTGATAGAATCCTGTCAGCCAATCGGAATTCGAGGGACGCCATCTTGGATGACGTCATTTAAAGGAACCGTCATTCGTCGTTCAGTCATCGGCCAGGATGGATGTTCCGCGTCGGAGGTCTTCAGGATCCTGCTGCTCCGCTCCGGATGGATGACAATAGAAGATCCCGCTTGGATGAAGACTTCAATCGGATGGAAGACCTCTTCTGCCCGGCTTGGATGAAGACTTCTACCGGATGGAGGACCTCTTCTTGCTCCGCTTGGATGAAGAATTTGGCTCGGCTGGGTGAAGAAGACTCAAGGTAGGGAGATCTTCAGGGGCTTAGTGTTAGGTTTATTTAAGGGGGGTTTGGGTTAGATTAGGGGTATGTGGGTGGTGGGTTGTAATGTTGGGGAGGGGGGTATTGTATGTTTTTTTTACTGGCAAAAGAGCTGAACTTCTTGGGGCATGCCCCGCAAAGGGCCCTGTTCAGGGCTGGTAAGGTAAAAGAGCTTTGAACTTTAGTAATCTAGAATAGGGTAGGGCATTTTTTTTTATTTTGGGGGGCTTTGTTATTTTATTAGGGGGCTTAGAGTAGGTGTAATTAGTTTAAAATTGTTGTAATATTTTTCTTATGTTTGTAAATATTTTTTTATTTTTTGTAACTTAGTTCTTTTTTATTTTTTGTACTTTAGTTAGTTTATTTCATTGTAGTTATTTGTAGGCATTGTAGTTAATTAATTTATTGATAGTGTAGTGTTAGGTTTAATTGTAGGTAATTGTAGGTATTTTATTTAATTAATTTATTGATAGTGTAGTGTTAGGTTTAATTGTAACTTAGGTTAGGATTTATTTTACAGGTAAATTTGTAATTATTTTAACTATTTTAGCTATGAAATAGTTCTTAACTATTTAATAGCTATTGTACAAAGTTACCTGTAAAATAAATATTAATCCTAAAATAGCTATAATATAAATATAATTTATATTGTAGCTATATTAGGGTTTTTTTTACAGGTAAGTATTTAGCTTTAAATAGGAATAATTTATTTAATAAGAGTTAATTAATTTCGTTAGATTAAAATTATATTTAATTTAGGGGGGTGTTAGTTAGACTTAACTTTAGGGGTTAATACATTTATTAGAATAGCGGTGAGCTCCAGTCGGCAGATTAGGGGTTAATAATTGAAGTTAGGTGTTGGCGATGTTAGGGAGGGCAGATTAGGGGTTAATACTATTTATTATAGGGTTAGTGAGGCGGATTAGGGGTTAATAACTTTATTATAGTAGTGCTCAGGTCCGCTCGGCAGATTAGGGGTTAATAAGTGTAGGCAGGTGGAGGCGACATTGAGGGGGGCAGATTAGGGGTTAATAAATATAATATAGGGGTCGGCGATGTTAGGACAGCAGATTAGGGGTACATAAGGATAACGTAGGTGGCTGTCGGCAGATTAGGGGTTAAAAAAATTAAATCGAGTGGCGGCGATGTGGGGGGGCCTCGGTTTAGGGGTACATAGGTAGTTTATGGGTGTTAGTGTACTTTAGAGTACAGTAGTTAAGAGCTTTATGAACCGGCGTTAGCCCAGAAAGCTCTTAACTACTGACTTTTTTCTGCGGCTGGAGTTTTGTCATTAGATTTCTAACGCTCACTTCAGACACGACTCTAAATACCGGAGTTAGAAAGATCCCATTGAAAAGATAGGATACGCAAATGACGTAAGGGGATCTGCGGTATGGAAAAGTCGCGGCTGAAAAGTGAGCGTTAGACCCTTTTTTGAGTGACTCCAAATACCGGAGGTAGCCTAAAACCAGCGTTAGGAGCCTCTAACGCTGGTTTTCACGGCTACCGCCAAACTCCAAATCTAGGCCTCAAGTTTTATTTTTATTTCACAGGTAAATTACTCCTAATCTAATAGCCCAATCAAAATAAAAAAGCCCACCCAAAAAAATAAAAATAAACGCTACCCTACACTAAACTGCCAATGGCCCTTAAAAGGGCCTTTTGCAGGGCATTGCCCCAAAGAAATCAGCTCTTTTACCTGTAAAACAAATACAAACATCCCCCAACAGTAAAACCCACCACCAACCCAACCATACCCCCCAAATAAAAACCTATCTATAAAACCTATAATAAACCTAAGCTAAGCATTGCCCTGAAAAGGGCATCTGTATGGGTATCGCCCTTAAAAGGGCATTTAGCTCTTTTACAGTGCTCAAACCCTAAGCTAAAAATAAAACCCTCCCAATAAACCCTTAAAAAAACTAACACTAACCCCTGATGATCCACTTACAGTTTTCGAAGACCGGACATCCATCCTCATCCAGGTGGCAGAAGTCTTCATCCAAGTGGGCAGAAGTCCTCATCGCAGCCGGAAGAAGTCTTCATCCAAGCAGGCAGAAGTCTTCATCCAGACGGCATCTTCTATCTTCATCTATCCGGAGCGGGTCCATCTTCAAGACATCCGGCGCGGAGCATCCTCTTCTTCCGATCACTGCTGTAGAATGAAGTTTCCCTTTAAGTGACGTCATCCAAGATGGCGTCCCTTACATTCCGATTGGCTGATATAATTCTATCAACTAATAGGAATTAAGGGTAAAAAAATCCTATTGGCTGTTGCAATCAGCCAATAGGATTGAGCTTTCATCCTATATATATATATATATATATATATATATATATATATATATATATATATATATATATAGTATTTAGTTTTAAATAGGAATTATTTAGTTGTTAATTGTAGCTTTGATTTAGATTTAATTTAATTATATTTAACTTAGGGGGTGTTAGGGTTAGACTTAGATTTAGGGGTTAATAAATTTAGTATAGTGGCGGCAACATTGGGGGCGGCAGATTAGGGTTAATTAATGTAGGTAAGTTGCGGCGATGTTAGGGGCGGCAGATAGGGGGTTAATACTATTTAACTAGTGTTTGCGATGCGGGAGTGCTGCGGTTTAGGGGTTAATATGTTTATTATAGTGGCAGCTATGTCCTGAGCAGCAGATTAGGGGTTAATCAGTATCAAGTAGGTGTCGGCGATGTCAGGGGTGGCAGATTAAGGGTTTATAAGTGTAAGATTAGGGGTGTTTAGACTCGGGGTTCATGTTTGGGTGTTAGGTGTAAACATAAATTTTGTTTCCACATAGAAATCAATGGGGCTGCGTTACGGAGCTTTACGCTGCTTTTTTGCAGGTGTTAGACTTTTTCTCAGCCGGGTCTCTCCCCATTGATGTCTATGGGGAAATTGTGCACGAGCACGTACAACCAGCTCACCTATGACTTAAGCAGCGCTGGTATTGGAGTGCGGTATGGAGCTCAATTTTGCTCTACGCTCACTTCTTGCCTAATAACGCTGGGTTTATAAAAACCTGTAATAGTAGCGCTGCAGGTAAGTGAGCGGTGACAATAACGTGCAAGTTAGCACCACACCCCTCATAATGCAAAACTCATAGGCCCCAATTTATCAAGGTCTGTCGGACCTGATCCGACAGTGGGGATCAGGTCCGACAGACCTCGCTGAATACGGCGAGCAATACGCTCGCCGTAATCAGCATTGCACCAGCAGCTCACAAGAGCTGCTGGTGCAACACCACTCCCTGCAGACTCACGGCCAATAGGCCGCCAGCAGAGGGGTGTCAATCAACCCGATCGTACTCGATCGGGTTGATTTCCGGCGATGTCTGTCTGCCTGCTCAGAGTAGGCGGACAGGTTATGGAGCAGCGGTCTTTGTGACCGCTGCTTCATAACTGCTGTTTCTGGTGAGCCTGCAGGATCGCCAGAAACACCGGGCATCAAGCTCCATTCGGAGCTTGATAAATATGCTCCATAATCTGGCCGTAAAATAGATACAATATAACTATTAGTTATATTGTAGCTAGCTTATTTTTATTTTACAGGTAAGTATTTAGTTTTAAATAGGAATTATTTAGGTAATAATTGTAAGTTTTATTTAGATTTATTTTAATTATATTTAATTTAGAGGGTGTTAGGGTTAGGGATAGACAAGTTTAGGGTTACATTAGGGTTAGGTTTAGGGGTTAATATATTTTTGTAGTGATGTGGGAGACCAGAGGTTTATGGGTTAATAGTTTATTTTATTATATTTTGTTGTGGGGGGCTTGCGGTTTAGTGGTTAATAGGTTTATTATGGCGGCGGTGTTGGCGGACAGCAGATTAGGGGTTAATAATATTTAAATAGTGTTTGCGATGTGAGAGGGCAGGGGTTTAGGGGTTAATAGGTTTATTATAGTGGTGACAATGTTGGGGAGCAGCGGAATAGGGGTTAATACATTTTTTAAGTTGCAGTGATGTCCAGAGCAGCAGATTAGGGGTTAAAATTTTTATTTTAGTATTTTCGATGCGGGGGGGGGCCTCGGTTTAGGGGTTAATAGGTAGTTTATGGGTGTTAGTGTACTTTTTAACACTTTAATTATGACTTTAAAACTCATAACTATTGACTTTAGATGGCAGTACGAATCTTGTCGGTATAGAGTATACCGCTCACTTTTTGGCCTCACAGCAAAACTTGTAATACCGGCGCTATAAAAGTCCCATTGAAAAATTACTTTTTTAAAAGTGTGGTACTGACGTTGCGTGACGGCCAAAAAGGTGTGCGGTACACCTATACCTACAAGACTTGTAATAGCGGTGTTAGGGAAAAGCATTGTTATGAAGCATAATGATGCTTTTTCATTTATAACGCCAAACTCGTAATCTATCTGATATTTACATGTCCCTAAGTTCCTCTTTTTGTTCAAAACAATGTTGTCTGTCATATTTCTGTGTTTATTTATACCACTATATGTATATATTGTAAATGTATTATTACTCTGAGCAGGAATAATTGCGAATATAACGTAATCAGAGTATCATATATATTTATTTGCAATCAATGGATATTTTAAAGGGATAGGAAAGTAAAAATTTAAGTTGCACTAGTGGGAGCTGGCTGCTAATTGGTGCCTGCACACATTTGTCTCTTGTGACTGGCCAAATAGATGTGCTCAGCTAGCTGCCAGTAGTGCAATGATGTTCCTTCAGCAAAGGATAACAAGAGAATGAAGCAAATTTGATACTAGAAGTCAATTGGAAAGTTGTTTAAAATTGTATGTTCTATCCAAATCATGAAATAATATTTTGGGGTTTGCTGTCCCTTTAAGAGCTGAGCCAGGTTTCTCTCTGCACCTGTCTAACCCCTCCTGATTGCAATCTATTTTTAAAAACCACCCCTACACAGGTGTTATAAAATGGGCTGGCATATAAGATGACATTCCTTACTGAAAAAGAAATTCAAGAGAAGGAAGAAATACACTGAAAATAGCATGACAGTAAAGAAATTATTTTAATTTCTGCTGTATCTGAATCATGACAGTTTAATGTTAGGTGGGCTTTCCCTTTGAGCTATCATTTTAGGATTATACTGAATCAAACATCAATTCGAATTTTAAAACCCTTGTCTAAAATGTTATACTGGGTGTCCTAATGTCAGCATCAATGTTTTTCTATAATACTAATTTCACATATACATAGTTTCAAAGTATAATACACAATGTAACAATACACAATGTAACAAATGGCACTTACAAGTTCTGATGACAATGACACAAGTATCGAGCAATTTGATTAGTTAGTGATAGTTTATAATGTGTATTTGAATCAGATTGGCTGATGTCATAAATCATGTGATCATGCATATTCCAATCAAAAGTGGTGGAAAAATTCACTAGTGTGTGGGTTGTTTAGGAGTTAGCGTCATAATTGGTGCGAAAAGTGTTGAGTCAAATATGTCGCAAAGTGGAGAGTGGGACTTGTATTACATTGCTTAAACATGGTGCACATTGATTTTTCCCAAAAAATAAAAAGGAAGTTAGCTATATTATGTTGTGTATTTATTTAATTTTTATCTCTTTATCTATTAGTGCGACACGTTTGGGCAAAACCTTTAAATTAATTTGGAGAAATAATATTGTTCCCTTGCTTTGTAATGAGAGACAAAGATGTAACATAATCCATAAGTAGTAATGCAATTTTCATTTTTATCCTTATATCTACTAGTGCACCAAATGTGGAGCAATAACATTGTTTGATTTAGAAAGGGTATACAATTTTAATAAAGTTTCTAATTTACTTTTATTATGTAATATACTTCATTCTCTTGCAGCATCGAACATAAGCTTTCTGTGTTTTCCGACTCCCATTGATTTCTATGGCATCCGCGGTCTCAAGGGTGGCGGATTGCAAACTAGGTACGCTGAGTCAGAAAAGACGCAAGTGTAACTGTAGAATTGTTGATAACTTCGTGAGAGCTTCAAATATTCAAATAGTGTCGAATAGGAGGGCGAATGAACACAATTCCGCTCGAATACCACGGTTTTCAACTCGCATCAATCTGCGTCAGATTGAGATCGCAAGATCGTATTTTACGTCACAAATTTCAACATTTGCCAATCTTGATGCTTTGATAACAACGGCAGATCAATCTTGCAACAATTACGACGCGGAATTCCAGCGTATTTTCAGTTGATGCTTTGATAAATAGGCCCCTTAGTCTTTACTTTAACTGTTAGCACTCTAATCGTAATCTGGCCCTTTGGAGTGTAAGGTTTAATACCAGCTCAGCAGGTTAAGATTTTACATTTTTATTAAATAAACACAAAAATTGCAATAGATTCAAACGTAAGCTTTTAAGGCCAGATAACGATTGGAGTGGTAGTTATGGTTCACGCTCGAGCACTAACTCTGCTAGAAGAACAATAAATATACTGTAAAACACATAAATACATATGTACACCCTAATATATAAATAAAAAGATCTTGTGAGGCGCTATTTAAAGGAAAAAGTGTATAAATCACTGTGTTGACTCTAAATGTGAGTAAAATAAGTACAAATTAGATTAAATTAAATCTTGGCTGTGTGTGAAAAAATTACTTCCTTTAGGATTTCTAAGAACTATATTCAAACACTGACATGAATTGTATATCATAGCATAACAATGGTGCTTACATATGTTACTACATAAAAGTGATTAGCTCTGGGTGTAAAATAAGAGATTATGAGGCCTATTTACTATGGTGCGAGCGGACATGATCCGATATAGCGGATATATATTGTAATGGCCCCTAAACAAATTTGACTGTTTATCCATACATAACATTGGGGGATTTCTCGTGTCCATGCTAGTGGTGTATATCACATTTCTCCTGAAACCCAGCAAACCCCCTTGTAAACCCCAAAACCTTTGCCCCATATCGCTTCTCAACACTGATATTAAGATTTTCAACTAAATTCTTGCAGACCAAATTAATTAATACTTACCCCTCTTGGTCTCCCTTGGCCAAGTGGGTTTTTTACCAGGCAGGGAAGCAAGAGATAATACCCTTTGCATAGCACAGCTCATCTCACTAGCCTGGGACAACTGGGACTTTATCAAAGTGCCATAAAATATTTTGAATTAAATGTATATTTTAAAACGGTCAACTGAGGTAAAACAGTGTGTGGCGAAAAAAAAGCTTAAAAGTTTTTTAATAAAATCTCCAAAAATCTGCAAAATTGCTTACACTTTAGTGTTGCCAAGTGTAGCCTGCTCCACCCCACTTATCAGTGTCTTACTACAAACCTTGCGATATCAAAGTGTGCATGTGAGAATAATGACTTATGCAAGCAAGTTGGGGTTGAAGAGGGACAGCATCTGGGTTCAGTATCCCTTTAAGCTGAATTCTTCTGGTCAGAAATAACAGATGACCGCTGTTCTTGGTATCTTAATGCCAACTGCACCAGAGATCCTCTTATTCCATTATTTACCAAAAAAAATTAAGATAAAGCTAAGAAATCCCTCCTAATCCTCATGCTTAATAGATAATATCTTTATCCCACAGAAATGAAGGTCTCCCGGGGGGCCAACGTGAAATGAATGATAGAAGCAGAAAGACTACCTAGAAACTTAGAAAGAACCTAGAAAGATATCACTACTTGGAACGTGGTTCGATCAAAACCGATGAAATAAAGTAAAACTTACAAATAAAAGATTAACCTGTAGCTCCGCCCACCGCCCCCAGCAACATACTGTAATCATTTATTAGTTATCGTCATACGGATATTTCTTTTACATTTCCAGTTCCCTTCCCTTTTGTTTACATCTTTACCAACCTTTTTTTATATTCTTTCCCCACTATCTGGTAGAATATTATTAAGCCTTTTATTTCTCTCTCCTTTGAAAAAATCAGAAAAGAACACTGTGTAGATCAACTTAAGCGGCATCATTTACATGAAGTATTTCTCCTTTTCCAAGGTCTTTACATTCCTCAGAACGGATATTAATGAATATTCTTCTAGAAGTTTGTATTTGAATTTATTTGATCTGTTCTCCAGGTTAATAACCTCTTTTTATCCTGTTCACCTTTATTGATTCCCTCTAATTTAAAATTAAAACTGAGACAATTAGCTGTGTAGAACAGTTTTATTATATTATGTAATAGAGACTTTTGTATGGACTTAGTTCAAGATAGTTTAAAACCAAAGCCTGTTTGCCACTTTCACTCAGACTCTCTTTTACTTCCTCAAACAAAAAGATGTTTTGCCTATAAGTGTTTTATGTAAACCTTTGGTATAATTTTCTTTTGGACAATTCAGGTTATTTAAAACTGTGCAATGTTAAAAGTTAATAAAGTTTAAATTGTTTAAAAAAATAGAAAGAAAGAAATATATATTGAAGAACATTTGAATGTGAAATATTCATAGCTGTGTTTTTATTTTATTTTTAAAGTGCACTCCATTGAAGTGTATGGAAAGAAGAAAACAACGTGGTCCGGATATCCAAAGTTCTGAAGTTATCATGCATCGGGTTTAGTTCACATGGTTACTTTTTGCTTACAACTTATACGGGCGCTAACCCGCCAGGGTTAAAAGTTTACTTTTAGCAGTGTAAGCACGCAAGCGATAAAAATATTTAGCTCACCACTTGTAATATTAGTGTGTTACTGTTGTACTCTATGGGGCCAATTTATCACTGTGTCAATCTTGGCCCATTCGCTGGAGCACATTTCTCTAAAGCTAATCTTTTATTTTTCATCTGTTAATGACCAAGAAATAGCTACATTTGTACCTGAACAAACAATAGTATCTCATAGAAAGTTATTTTCTATGTATATTTCCACATAAATTAATCTGTATTTGTATTTCTATAAATCATGATATGCCTATCTCATGTTTTTTGTTTTTAAAATGATCATTAATGCTAGATTTTGTACATATATATTTGCACATACTTGTATATATATATATGCAAGTACACACAGTATATATATATATGCAAGTACACACAGTATATATATATATGCAAGTACACACAGTATATATATATATATATGCAAGTACACACAGTATATATATATATATATATGCAAGTACACACAGTATATATATATATGCAAGTACACACAGTATATATATATATATATATATATATATATGCAAGTACACACAGTATATATATATATATGCAAGTACACACAGTATATATATATATATATATATATATATATATGCAAGTACACACAGTATATATATATATATATATGCAAGTACACACAGTATATATATATATGCAAGTACACACAGTATATATATATATATATGCAAGTACACACAGTATATATATATATATGCAAGTACACACAGTATATATATATATGCAAGTACACACAGTATATATATATATATGCAAGTACACACAGTATATATATATATATATATATATATATATATATATATATATATATATGCAAGTACACACAGTATATATATATATATATATATATATATATATATATATATGCAAGTACACACAGTATATATACAGGGAGTGCAGAATTATTAGGCAAGTTGTATTTTTGAGGATTAATTTTATTATTGAACAACAACCATGTTCTCAATGAACCCAAAAAACTCATTAATATCAAAGCTGAATAGTTTTGGAAGTAGTTTTTAGTTTGTTTTTAGTTATAGCTATTTTAGGGGGATATCTGTGTGTGCAGGTGACTATTACTGTGCATAATTATTAGGAAACTTAACAAAAAACAAATATATACCCATTTCAATTATTTATTTTTACCAGTGAAACCAATATAACATCTCAACATTCACAAATATACATTTCTGACATTCAAAAACAAAACAAAAACAAATCAGTGACCAATATAGCCACCTTTCTTTGCAAGGACACTCAAAAGCCTGCCATCCATGGATTCTGTCAGTGTTTTGATCTGTTCACCATCAACATTGCGTGCAGCAGCAACCACAGCCTCCCAGACACTGTTCAGAGAGGTGTACTGTTTTCCCTCCTTGTAAATCTCACATTTGATGATGGACCACAGGTTCTCAATGGGGTTCAGATCAGGTGAACAAGGAGGCCATGTCATTAGATTTTCTTCTTTTATACCCTTTCTTGCCAGCCACGCTGTGGAGTACTTGGATGCGTGTGATGGAGCATTGTCCTGCATGAAAATCATGTTTTTCTTGAAGGATGCAGGCTTCTTTCTGTACCACTGCTTGAAGAAGGTGTCTTCCAGAAACTGGCAGTAGGACTGGGAGTTGAGCTTGACTCCATCCTCAACCCGAAAAGGCCCCACAAGCTCATCTTTGATGATACCAGCCCAAACCAGTACTCCACCTCCACCTTGCTGGCGGGAGTCGGACTGGAGCTCTCTGCCCTTTACCAATCCAGCCACGGGCCCATCCATCTGGCCCATCAAGACTCACTCTCATTTCATCAGTCCATAAAACCTTAGAAAAATCAGTCTTGAGATATTTCTTGGCCCAGTCTTGACGTTTCAGCTTGTGTGTCTTGTTCAGTGGTGGTCGTCTTTCAGCCTTTCTTACCTTGGCCATGTATTGCACACCTTGTGCTTTTGGGCACTCCAGTGATGTTGCAGCTCTGAAATATGGCCAAACTGGTGGCAAGTGGCATCTTGGCAGCTGCACGCTTGACTTTT